>NC_057348.1:91053991-91355991 GCF_016509475.1 Prionailurus bengalensis | reverse complement strand
GAGAGAGCACAAGAGGTGAAACATGATGCGGCTGGCCTATTTTCTCCCTGCCAGCAGAATATCTGTCTTATTTTAGGGCTCCAGTGTGATAGCTACCATTCAGATGATCAATTATTTGTCACCAATGAGAAAACATTTCTAAGCATCTTCAGCCTCATTTCACTTGGTTATTTTTTCAAATATTGCTAAAATATATTAAATTTATAAATATTTAGCCTTAAGTATGTCAAGTATTCACACCTGGACTACATATGTGAGGCAGCCTGCTTTATATTACACAGTGTCTGTAGGTTTCACTCCAGATACACTGTTTGTGAGACCATAAAGCTTGGCTTGAGCCTGAGCTTTCTAGCAAAGGGCTAAAGAAGGGTCAGAGGACCAGGAGGCAGAGAACTCATTGTTAAAGCCCCAGTGCCTGCTGTTTGATTCAGACTCACTAGGATCCCACGAGGAAGGGGTAGTTAAAGGAAATGGTCATTTCCTGGGTGACCCTAATGTGATAAGGAAGAAGGCCTACACTAGCCCAAAGTTACAGACCATGTTTGAACTATCCTCCTGCTCTGGTAAGTCCCACAGGGTGCTGCATCAATCATGGTTCTGAATTTGCTTTTTGGATAAATGCTCAAGTATTGCAAAACCGTGTCTCTTGAAACATTCAATTACTTCAGTTTTAATTATTGATACCTTGTAGCAATCTCCTTATCTCTTCCACTTCTGCTTTCATAGTGTCTTTCCAAAAGTGTGGAGCCTCGTCTTCAGTATGTCCCCACAGTTAGAACGTTTCCTTCCCCTTGACAAATTTGACGTATCCATCCATGTTCTTCAATTACAGCCAAAGTCTTCATTACAAGTGAATCTCGGGTTGCCTTATTCCTATTTTATGTTGGGTTCTGTGTTTCATTCACTATATACTTCCAGTGTAGTCTCACCCAATTCTTAAAACTGTTTCTTGATCTGTTCTTCTTAAAAGCATCTAGCTGGAGTATGGTCAAGCTGTGAGCCCGAGCTTGACTACTTCAATTATTTAGAGACGAAGTTCCTCAAAAAATGCCAACTCATCTTTGGAGATAATGTGAGTTAGTCTTGTGTCTCAGGAGATTCATGATTTATAAAGTACCTATATGTAACCAGTTTTGACGCACTCCATTGGAATGTGGCTGCAGAAGCCGGATTTATACCACAGCAGCCCTATATAATTAACCACAGTCCTCTCTCCCTTTGAGCCAAAGTGGAGGTGAGACTGCATTTCAGCATGATGCTCCAGGTGGTACTGTCTGTCCATGAGAGGCATGTGAGCTAAAACTTGTGCTATCCCAACTAGACTTTGCTTTTGCTCACCTGAGTGTGTTACTGTTTCAGTGTTCATCTGAATTCTTCTATGCCTAAAATACTACAAATACAAGAAATGGAGCTATATGTAATCCTAAATTTTTTTAATCTAATAAACATACAAACTCTAGTCAATGACTTCTGTTATTCTCACGTTAAAACTACTTTGGGGGGTGCCTGGTGGTTCAGTTGGTTAAGCGTCTGACTTATGCTGAGGTCATGATCTCACTCTCCAGGAGTTCGAGCCCTGCATCGCACTCTGTGCTGACAGCTCAGAGCCTGCAGCCTGCTTCAAATTCTGTGTCTCCCTCTCTCTCTTTCCCTCCTCCGCTCCTGCTGTCTCTCAAAAATAAACATTAAAAATAATAATTAAAAACAGTAGTCTGACTACTTACAACTACTTTTTTCCTCAGCAGACTGTGAGCTGAAGGCAAGGAAACAGCAGGTGTTAAGGTTAAGACCAGAGGATGAAATGGCTCTGTGAGAGACAAACAGCTAGGTGGACCAGTGTTTTAGGCAGTGAATCTCCTGAACCTAAGCCAAGTGCATCCAAGGCCCAATGCTTTAGAGTCTAACACAGGTGAACTTATTCTATTAAATAAGCACCACTGCCTGGGCTCTGGGTCAGGATTCAGGAAACAGATCCATGTTAGGGTCAGAGAGGAAGTGCTTATGAGGCAAGGCAAGTGGATAACGGGAGACTCCACCTGTCACTCAGCTGAGGAAACTGTCCAACAAAGTGAGCAACCAGGCTTTGCTACGGGATCTCTGTACTTCTCATGCTTCTGAAAGAGAAACCACGATCGGGAGAAAAAACAGGATTAAAGGGAGTCAGGCATCAAAATAACATAAAATCTTTTATTGAAAGTCACTTTATTGATGTTACAATGAGAGTAACATAGAAAACTGTGGTATCTTTTTAGCTTCAGAAGTGAATACAAATAAAATTGTGCCAGAAATTTGAACCTCAAGTTACAGTGACCTTTAAAAACAGTTAAGGTTTTTGTATACCTACAATATAAGAACAACTTGATTAATTTGAACAGCCATAAAACACATCACACTTGCTCAGGAAAGCAGTTGCCATAAACATTTCAGTTGGTGATTGCCAAAACCCAATTTTTAAAATAGCTTAAGACCTGAAGTGCAGAGGAGCAGAGAGAATATATTAAAATGAAGCCAATCTTAGGTATATACACAGGATTACCTGGTTACCAAAAGTGAAATCATGCTGATAACACTTCCCCACGAAGTGGCTTCCACTATCTGTAGATGGACATCACCCCTTAAGATGATGGTTGTGGAAAACACTAGCGCAGACCTACCTTGGCTAACATATAAGCTGCTATGTTTAGTTAGAATGCCCAGTTCCTAAAAGAAGTTGTCTTTTTGGGATGCTAGATTGGAGGGGTAAGTCTCTTCCAGCAAGTTTAAAAAGGACATACGTGCTTAGTTATCCTGAATAAACCTTTTGTTAAGCACTTTGGAAGTTAGTGTTAAAAAAAAAAAAAGTTTCCCATATAAAACAAAGGTGTTGGGTCATTTTTACCCATTAAAAAGACTGGCTGTAGAATCACAGATTTTGTGCTAGATTAGAAAAGAAAGTGGGGTTTCTAATCAGGCAGTGATAAACATGTATAATTTAGCAAGAACTCTTGTATCGTAACTGAATAAATTATTAATTCATATCAGCACTTTCCATAATGTGTTATCTGGTATAACTTAGCACCGCTATGTTTAAAGATTTGGGGGCTATTTGCATTACTTTAGAGTTTGACCATTACAACACAAAAAATCCACATCTGACACTTTTTTAACTTGAGAGGAAAATGTCCTTTTCTTCATAAACTCTTTGAAAACTTTACTGATGATTTTCTAAGTGCATTATCTTAAGATTGCTAGTCTCATTGTATGCCTTTTTGTAAAAGAAAAGAAAGAAAAAAAAAAGCCACCCTACATTTTCCCTGGTTTTGATTTTAAGGATACCTAAAAACACGAAATAATGGTGCCCTGGAGCAAAACTCTGCCAGCCTTGAAGTACGTCTCCATTCAATACAGGTTTTATGAACAATTCAATAGGGACACACTGAGCAAGGGTGACAGGCCCAACATGTACTGGGCCCATAAAGTATTTATAGAGCCAACACTCAGTAAAACTGCAAAGTATACCAGACTGTCATAGGCACTCGGCCCCTCTGTCCCCACCACACCCCCAGTGATCACCTTCTGCACACCTGGCTTCTGGGTTCATGTGTGTCTCCATTCTGCTCCTGTGTCAAGACTAAATACCCCGTGACCTCCCAAGGCTCACTACTTTCTATCCCCCCTCCATCCTGAAATATACCCGAGGACCAATCTCTTAGTGACTTCTAAATGTTGCATAATCCATGCCCAGTTGCCAGTGAGAGAAGACTAAAGGTGCCTCTCTTCCTCCTATTCTTCACCCTGTGGTTCTCCCCAGTGCCAGTTTAGCCAAGAAGGGACTTACCTCCATGACAGTGAGGAGAAAAGGGCTGGCAAGCTACTGAAGAGGAGTAGGAAGGGTTTGGAAGCATCTCTCAGACTCCGTAGGGAGGATGCTTACTGTTTGTCAGGCCCTGGAGATAAAGGACAAAAATGCCAGGCAGGTTTTTGTTTTTGAAGGTTTTGCTTTTCTACTTATAAACTGAACCAGATGGTGCTCCATGTTAGGGGCTCTGACAAAGCCATGAATAAAACATGAAGAGAAATACTATGCCCTGATTTCTAAAGTCCTGCTGTATCTTCGTTTGATGAACATCTGGGAAAGCTCCTCTCAGAATTAAAGGCACCTGCCTGCACAGCATATGCTATCAGCATGTGCCCAGAGTTCTAGCACATGCGGCTGTGTACGTGTGCACACACGCATACAGACACCCAGATCGTGGGCTGCTGCCTCTTAACGGATTCATAAGAGCAGTCTGGGCTCCTCACAATCCAACAGGGGAAGCTGTTTATGAAAGTGCTTAGTGCTCCTATGCCAGGAGGAAACGTGCTGCATCCAAAATCAGAACAGTTTTTATCCATTCAGAAAATAACTGAGGGGAAAAACAAACAACAACAAAAAATTAACAAGCCTCAAATTAAGCCCTATTCCACAGAAATATCTGCCTTTTATATATTTCAAGCTAGTAGAATGAGAAATTCACCTTGACTCCATTGAACAACAACGAAAATGTGCGTAGCAGTTTTAGGGGAAAACGAAAGCGAAAGGAAAAGGACCATCAGGACCCTGAAATGTAGATGTTATGCCGCCAGTGGAAGTCAGAACATTTCATGAAAAACTGATGGCAACTTACCAAGTTGGTAGGATGGAATTTATAATACGCTGCCCAAGGGGGCGCCCTTGACAGCAGCTGGCAGTGGTGTCCTAGTCAGGCTGTGGCAGCAAGCGGCTGGCCACCCTTCGTTCCTTCAGTCCACTGAGTGCCACATCTCGGCACTGCCAGCTACTCAGTATCCTCCCAATAAGCTACCCTTCCTTTACGTTTAAGTAAAATAAAGTAAAATAGTCTTCTCTTTAGGTAAGGATTTATTATGTTGAATAACATGAGGAAACATTAAAACACTATAAGTTAAAGTAGAAGTACATGACAACAGGAAATGAAGAATGGGTGACATAAACACGCTTGATTTCGTAAAGGAGGGCATAAAAATACCGCATTTCCTCCAGCCCATAGGTAACTAAAAAGTAAAGAACAAAGTCCAAAAAAGCAAAAGGTAAAGAGATCTGGGACAACTGACAGTTTAAATTATGCAAATTTGCAAGGGAATCAACAACAACAACAACAACAACAACAACAGAAACGTAAGGCTGTGACGAAAATCAAACATAAATAGTCCTTTTCGGGAAGTGCACAAAAGATCTAATTTTATCAGCAACTTCTTTTAGAAACCCTATCCATCTTATGCACAGAAATCTATACCAGACTGACTTTATATATAAAGACAATTTTAAAAGCCTTTTTAAAGCCAGGGGAAAAAGAAACTAGTATCACTTAATAAAGCACCTATCTCAAGTATTTTTGGCATTTCAACCCTACATTTACTTTATTAGTCAAAAATTTTTAAAGAACAGCCCTGGGTTTCTTTAAACTATACAGCAACTAAGGTAAACTGAAGGCCCTCACTATGCTGTGCTGTTTGAGTGGGTTCCTTTCCACAGACTGCACGTGACCTAGGATCACTTTCCAGCTGAGGGACTCCTGAGGAGGACGCTACTTCCTGACTAAAGAAAGAGTTGGCTGGACACAGACCAGTAAGTCTGACCTCAATTCCTTCAGGGGCTCCCTCTTACCCCCACCCCCTTGTTATCATTCTTAATAAAGAGATTTCAATGTTTAAGTCAGAGTTTGCTATACTGCAATGTCTATGGACAAATGGACCATTGCAGGCAGCACGGTTGTCAATCTGAAGTTTTATCTATGCAAAAAACTTTAGAAAGAAAGAAAAAGGCATACAATGGAACAGAAAGGCCAATGAACCACTCTTCTCTGCTTGGCATCAGAGTTCTGTAATTGACTGGGGGCTATAAATATTAGTTGCGTGACACAAACCACTCTGATGACCTCAAAGTTCCTCTCCAAAATATATTAAAAAGTTCTAATGCTGTGCTTGTGTTTAGTGCCATAGGTCCATTTTCCTGTTTCAGTGGATGAAAAGTCATAAATATTTAGATTTAATACATCTAAATACCAACCATGAGTACCCGTATAGGTATTTCTCAAAAGTATCCACTAAGATTATAAACTTGTCAGAGAATTCTGCAAATGGCTGTAAGAATGTTCAAACATTCTTAGGCAGATACCCAGAACAGAACATTAAAGCTACCATAAAATCATAATCTTCCTGCAAATAAAACAAATGCTTTTCATTCAGTTCCACCTGAAGGTTATTATCAAGGTGCCTGACTATAAATAACTATGCCTTACAAAAGACATGTTACAATGACTTTTACTTGAAATAATAATTTTCATGTAAAAATAATTGAGAAAGTAAGGAAAGTGTATGGGAGGAAATCTGTTGACAAGTAGCTCCCCATTTGTAAATTCTTTCAAATTAGGGTTTATGTAACCATAACTAGGAAGCATATTTACACAAGGTACCTTACATTCAAATCTATAAACTCTTTTATAGTCAAAATAAATCTTATAACATTAGCATTTTATACACTCAATACCAGAAAATATTCAGTGCACATTAAAGTGATCTTGGTCAAAAGCCACTTTATTTGCTACATCTTTAAATCTGTCTGCCCTCCTGCCCTTCATTTGAGCTACATGGCATCGTCACCCAACACTCACCCAAATCTTAATCTGATGGATCATTTCATTGTAGTATCGACAATCACATCCCTTCCTGTCATGAAAAATGCCATTTACAAACACTTTATAGTTTTGAGTGATTAAATTTCTTGTCAAACATTTTCAAAGACTTTCAGAAGAGAGGTCCGTTACAGAAGACAAAAACCATAGAATATAAAATACTGCCTCTAACATGGCCCTGCAGTTTGGGCATCTAAGATGACTATAGGTGAAGATGAAATGGATTTTGACCATGGACACTACTGGGAGAGATCAAATTTAGGAGAATATTTCTGAAATCTTGTCTGCAGATTCCATTCCTCTCAAGAAAAAGGAAAGAAAATGAGGAAATTCAGAAGTACTCTTCACATCAAAGCATTGGATTGATCCCATCAATTTCGGAGTTCACTAGAGTAGTCTTTCCCGGGGAAGTTTTCTTTTAGAATGACAGAGCTGCGTTGTAACAGCTATCCAACTTTGGTTTTAAAGAAGGGACTTTAACATAGATTTCTCACTTTTCTATGGATTAAAAAAAAAAAGTTCAAAACGTCAGATCTTTTCCCCTGCCAGCTGTTTGGGTAACTTCACAGTTGGCGCACACTTGTGGCTTTAGGTTTCTTCTAACCCTCTGTGGCCTGTTGAGGCTTCCCGCCCAGTTAGTAGAACCTCCATCACCTTGCTTCCACATCAGTGCAGAATGACCTGTTGGACTCACATCCTACTGATGATAAATATCCTTGATAAACAGTGTAAAAGTTGGTTTTATTAAAACAAGCTATTCATCTTACAGATAAAGGTAGCTAAAAAGTTTTGTCAAAGAACAAAAATTGAGGCCACAAAGGGTTAGAGTGTCGGCAAGTCGGAAGCTATCAATGTATCAGGGGCCCCGGTCTCACGTGTCTTTGGTACACTTGCTTAAGGTCAGCAGGACGTGCTGCTGAGGGGCTCACGGGCCTCCAGAGTGAGACTAGGCGTGCTCTGATACTGAAAGACAACAGCTGCCGAGGCAGACACTGGCTGGAGGACTCCCAGGGAGCAGCCATCAGCTTCAGAGTGAGTGCCTGGAGGCCGGAGACTGGCTACACTACTGAGCTCCTGCCCCAGCCAATGTGGAAGCCCCAGATTTGCTGGGCATTTTCTTCTCTGGTTCGATTAATCACTCAAGAAAACTGCCTCCAGGCTGTGCACAGCTTAAAGGGATATCACAGGTTTTGGAGGACAAATACCAATTACGGAGAGAGACACTTAGGGCACTGACCACTATATTTACAACATCATCTGTTTATCATCTTTAAAGACCATTTGATGGATGATGACGATGTGCCTGTTACTGATTATTTTTAGGCATTTGGCAAAATACACTTGTGTGTTAACAGTTGCTTTTTTTATTTTAAAAATGTTTACATATGTACAATTGTCCTTGTATGCTGATATAAATATGAAAAGTAAAAAAACAAAAATAAAGATACATGTTTCGAGTAAGCATATGGGATATTGGCCTCTCAAGCTTTAAAGTCCTGCAGAAAAATCCTATATGCCTTAGCCCTGCATGCTAGTTTCTATTATGGGATGTTGTTTCCTTAAATGTAGAAAGCAATAAACAGAAGCTTCATGCACATAGCATTACTGTCTACAATGAGGATGTGCTTCAGAATGTCAGTTCTGAGTCCACTATTGTCCCTTAGGAAACTTGCTACATTTGGGTCATGAGTTAATTTTAGTGAGATTTCTACATGTATCTGTCATGCGGATTATCCATTAACATACCGGTACCTTTATTTTTCCATGTTATAGTGTAACATTTCAGTAGTTCTTTTCATGGTTCAGTTAAATCCTAAGCCAATGACAAAAAGAAAATGGTATCCAGACGTGAGACTCGGCTTCCTCTCCTCTGTGGCATCTCAGAGGGTCTGTATTGTCTGAAGAGCAGATAGATTTGCAGTGATTCCGTGAGGCTGGGTTTCTATAAAAGTTGAAGTAAACAGTTTTGATGTATCACATGTAAACAGTGGATCTTAAATGGATGTCTCCCATAGCTGCACAACAGAGAAAAGCAAAATTGCACATTATGAAAGCAGGAAAACAGGCATATTTTTTTTAATGTTTATTTGAGAGAGAGAGAGAGAGAGAGAGAGAGCATGAGCAGGGGAGGAGCAGAGAGAGAGGGAGACACAGAATCAGAAGCAGGTTCCAGGCTCCACGCTGTCAGCACAGAGCCCTATGTGGGGCTCAAACCCACGAGCCGTGAGATCATAACCTGAGCTGAAGTCAGATGCTTTACTGAGCCATCCAAGTGCACCGGAAACAGGCCTATTCTGAGCTATGAAGATGAAAAAGAGTTGGTGATTCCATCCATACTTATGTGGTTGTAGAAGCACACTCTTAAGACATCTAATGAATGGATAAAATAAATGCTCTAATTTTTAGCTTTCTCCTTCCTCTAAACCTGTGTTTCAATCTTGTTAGCAATTGCCACCTTTTAATACCAAACCCGTCACATCTTTATTTACTGTTACTCAAAAATTTGAATAGATTAAATATTATGTCTTGAATGAAATAAAATAATTTAAAATATTATTTTTTTAAATCATATATACACTCCTTTTCCCCAGGATTCTGATATGGCCTTCTAGAGTAGTGGTTCTCGACCCACCTGCACATTTCAGTGATCTGAGGAGGTTTTAAAAATCCTACTGCCCAGGCCACTCATCAGACCAACTAACTCAAAATCTCTCTGGGTCTCTGGGTGGGATTCAGGCATCAGCATAATCTAGAAGCCCTTCAAACAATTCCCATGTACAGCCAGTACTGAGAAGTACTGACCTCGGGAAAGTGTGATTCCATCAATACCACTACGACCCACTTAGAAATCACTGCTGTGGGCCTATGACCAGGCCATCAGCTCTCCAAATCCATCACTGTCTCCTAGAAAATTGTCCTTTCCCAGGAAACAAAGCACCCATGGCATGATGTCAATTCCTTACTTCCCTTACCTCTTCCCCTCCTTACCTCTCCCACCAGTTCTGTACACTGTCCTGTTCATATCTAATTTCTACAGCATTCAGTAATTGCTTTAATGGACTATAAACAACTTTGGAATGATCAAATATGAATGCAACTCAGCTCACCAGAGTGGCTAATTAAAAAAAAGAAGAAGATGACGACAACGACGAAGAAGACCTGGCTGATAAAATATTGCTTCCAGGCAATATGATTTGGGTACACTTTTATAAACATGAACAAAGAAAGTCTAGAGACCAGTGTGACTTAAGTTACATCCAAATTAATCCAAATTCCATTTTTACTGAAATCTAGAGCATGTCATTGTATACCTAATGAGATTCTGGGACAGAAGAAGGAGAAACGGCTAAGTGACTATGTGGATGTTTCTACGTAGGTTCCCTATATAACAGGTTCTCTTGAATCTTCATGGAAATCTTGTTCTCAGTAGTCACGTTGGCTACTCCACAAAAACTATGGTAGAGCCGCCTGTGTTCTCCCCCTTTGGAGGACAAATCTCTCAACTCTAAGGATGTTTGTGTGTGTGAATGACCCCTGTTGGTGGAGAATAGTGAAAATGAATGGTTAAACAGGACGTTTGCCGGGTAAGAACATCTGGATTGACACTCAGATGATGGTATGGAGTGGTAAAGGGTTCAGGCTTCAGCTTCAGTGAGTCCAGTTTTCTCTCAAACGGTTAAGAAAATTAGTGACAGCTTGCAGAAAGGGGAACAGAGGGATGACACTGGTGGGACACTGGTGGAACCTGAAGATCACCATCATCCCAGTGAGGAAAAAGGAGCGAAGAATTTTGCAAGTCATCACTTTTAGGAACAGACATGACTATGGCCATTTCTAATTTCTAGATGACTATAATGGAGGGGTTGCTGGTAAAAAAGATCTGCTTGTTTGATACTCCCCAGCCCTCCAAGGCAGCCCAGAGATGGGGGCTGCCTATTCTGCAGGATTCTGCTATGTGCTCATGTGGATGTTCATGGTGAACGGAGCCATGGGCCTTTCACACTGTCCCCGGGGTTACAGTCTTCACTGTCGCCCCATTCATCCCAGGGAAGAGGCCACGAGCCGAGCCGGCCATGTCCTCTGGGGAGCTGTCATTTTCAGGGCTTTCCTGTGGGAACAATAACCTGCACCCTGGCATGACAACAGCTGAGAGAATATCCGCAAGTAGACAGAGCAAAACAGCAATGTAAACAATTTATCAGAGGTAAAAAGTAGGGTGTTATACTTTGACAATTCTCTGAGGAAGGATGACAGCCTTGGATTTCTTTACCACATACTCGTGTCATGAACAACTGGATGCCTATTAACGATTCTGTTTTTTACAGCCAGAAAGCTGAGGGCTGGGAATCGGAATTTTCTTCTTCCTTTCCATCTTTTACCATTACCCATATGAACATGGGAAGCTAACTTGTCACTCACGTAATTCACAAACCACCACTGCTTGGTTTTAAAGTCTTTTTGATCATAGTAATCTAATCTGCTTTTAGCGAGTTTTCTTACTGACTGTGAGTGGATCGAGTTAAAATTTGAATGATTCGTGTATACCTTGAACCCCATTACTTAAGCCATCAAAGAGGCTCTGAAATATCTTTCTACACCAAAAAACCTAGGAACCCGAGACCCACTAGCAGATAAATCTGCCCGGGCTTTTAAAGCTCCATTTTTTTTTTTTATTTTATTGCAAAATTATTTCTGAAAAGATCAACATTACACTGTAACTGACCACAACAGAACTTGGATACCAATAAAAGTAATTATTCTTTAGTTATATCTCTCATTTAAGCCTCTCTGAGGGCCAGTCTGCCTCTCTAAATTCGACTACCTCTCAAATTTCACATAATGGATGTATTCTGGGAATACTGTGAGGCTGAGCAGAATCATAATTAAAGTTATAAAAGAGGACTCAGTATTTAAGGAAACTTCTGGCACACCTGAAGCTAATATAACACTGCAGACAATACTAAATTATATTACTAGATTATAGTAATATATTACTTCATTTAAAAAATAAAGTAGAAAGGAATTGGTTCTTCTATGTGAAGACCGAATGACAAATTAAAGAAAAAAAGTAAATAAATAAATAATAAATAAAACTTATGGTTAACCATATTTTTATATAATCAGTTCTTATGTGTTTTTAAATATGGCTTTTTAGGGGTGCCTGGGTGGCTCAGTTGGTTAATTGCCTGACTTCAGCTCAGGTCATGATCTCCCTGTCCATGAGTTTGAGCCCTGAGTCAGGCTCTGTGCTGACAGCTCAGAGCCTGGAGCTGGCTTTGGATTCCGTTGCCTCTGTCTCTCTTTATCCCTCCCCCATTTGTGCGCTCTCTCTCTCTCTCAAAAATAAATAAACATTAAAAAAGTAAAATAAATCTGGCTTTTTAAAATATAAGAGGTTGCTAAGTTTTACCATACCCATTGCCATATTTTTTTAATATTAGAGATTTTCTTTTTTTTTTAATTTTTTTTAACGTTTTATTTATTTTTGAGACAGGGAGAGACAGAGCATGAACAGGGGAGGGTCAGAGAGAGGGAGACACAGAATCTGAAGCAGGCTCCAGGCTCTGAGCTGTCAGCCCAGAGCCTGACGCGGGGCTCGAACTCACAGACCGCGAGATCATGACCTGAGCTGAAGTCGGCCGCTTAACTGACTGAGCCACCCAGGCGCCCCAATATTAGAGATTTTCATATGTATCAAAATTCCACCCTGCCTCTAAGCCACTGGTCTAACTTTCTGTCACAGGTTCTGATTTCTAAAGTCCTATTGGGTATTATTAGCCAGTAAAAGGCCTGAGTAAGCAAATTAGGCATGAAGATGAGGCTAGTTTATTTCATCTCTGGCATTTCCAGGTATATTAAAAAACTGATAAAAACAAAACACATTCTGTTCTGTTTATTCCAGGCTGTCATATAGAAGCTACGAAGTATAATAAAAGATATAAATACATAGCAATGAATGATTAAAACATACCAAATATCACTAGAATTAATTCAGTAATTAAACTCATTTGCAAATATAAATCTGAGCCCCAAACCCCAAGAATCTTCTATTTTTCAATGGAATCTTGAAAATCTTCCCCCCCTTTTTTTTATAAAGAAGGAAAAACAGCTCTCTCCTTTAAAGCATGAACTCATAGATAAACGATAATGACTGAGGCTATTAGTGTATATTCCACATACCCTGGCACTTTGTCGGTTCACTTTCTTCTCTTCATCAGGAAGTGGAGGCATTGGGTATGGGTATTTTCTGCTGGAGGCAATAGACCCAGTTGATGAAGAAGGAGACTTGGCAGGAGATAGAGTCCTGAGATGTTGAGAACACATGGAATAAATACTATGTGACTGCCTAACATCTCTTTCAAATATCTGAAAAGTAGGTTCAAAACAATCCCTCTGATTGCAATTTTCATAGGCCACTACTGCAAAGGTTTAACTACTGGGAGATTCTCTGTTCTTCACAACACTGGAATGCTGGAATTTTATTTTCCTAATGTCATAACTGCAATGGATTATTTAAATGTTAGCACACAGAATCAGACTCTTCAACTAGAAAAGCCAATCATGAAGTTTCCTATAGAATAGATAAAAAGCTAAAATGGAGAAGGGGCAAAATTATTCTAAGAGCTCAATAATGGTAAATTAAATGTACAACATAGGAATATTCTGCCTTGTTTTTACCACTTAATGTAAAAAGTGTTTTAGTACAGTAATTCCAATTATATTTTTAAGTTCTGAAAATACAATACAATTGATACATTTATTAGTTGCTAGGTCACACACCAGTTTACACATAACTCATGCATTCAGAGGCCAGTGTGTTAGTTGTGAAAGAACAAAGGCAAATAGAGGGGTTTTAATAATAAATTAGTAAACATGCAAGCAGTAAGGAGTGCAGAGTTCCAGCCAAACAACGAGTCTGATGAGAACATACAAAAATGGTCTGATCAGTCCCTACAATCAGCATTTCTGGACAGGGAGGGTTTTGTGCCACAGAAGTAGATCTTGCTAACTCATGTAGGGTGTACTTGTCATGCTAATAAGGTGGCTACACTTTAGTGACTGGAATTTTACTGAAACGAACACAAAACACAAATACCCTTCCTATTTAGATAACGTGTATTATCTCCATCATGAAGACATTCCATATGAAAGATACACATGAGTTGTGATGTATTCTGCTCTTCTGTATTCTGCCTGTGCAGTGGTAATATGTGTGACTAGGCTGAGCTCACAGGAAGTGCCCACATCTGTTATCTTGTCTTCAAAGTCAAAAAACAAAAACAAAAACAAAAAAACAGCTGAGAGTTTGTTCACTTACACTGTATCAAAGGGAAACAGATGTGCTGATTCAGCAGTACCTATCCATTCACAAATGTTACCACTCCACATCTATGACTGCTCAGCTCCCAGTGCCTAGTGGCTGTGAGCCACACCGCTGAAGTGGTTACACAGCCACGTCAGAGCACAGGTATTATTGCCGCAGGAGGCACCTCACCTGCTGGGGAGGGGACTGACAGCCTGGGAGTGTCAGCAGCAGGGTGGTGCTGGGCAGGGGAAGATCCACTGCACCGCATGCAAAGGCATCAAGAGGGTTCTTCTTTCCCCCTTGTTGTAAATTTTGGTTCCCATCCATATATTACGCTTTGCTCTAGTTCTCCTGTAGTCTTCAAACCAGTTTCCATGTTATAGACACCAAATTCAAGCTGACGTTTGAAAATACTTTCTCCTACAAGTCCTGAGATTCAAGTGACCCTTCTTGCTCAATTGTAAGAATCAATACTGCTTTAACTTGCTTTTAATCTGTAACTCCTAACACTTCCTCTAGTTTTGGGAAATGTCCAGGACCAGTGTGAACTGGTCTAATGTTCTAGCAGTGTGAATAGTCACAATATCACAGATATTTGACTTCTCTTGTGCTGATGCTCCCCACTACAGAGCAGATGGGTAAAACTAAGAATACAAGTACTTCAAATCCTTCGAAAGACTATTAAGGCAGTGTATTACTACTGCATTTTTTTTCTAATGCAGAAATTAAGGATGTTTTTAATTTTAAGAAAACACTGCCAATATGACTATGACCTTTAAGAAACATATTCAGTGTGTGTAGAATGAGGAGAAGTTTTTGTATTTAGATATTTAAATACATATTTCTAAAACAAGGGATGTTAACCTGGGTTCAGATTTTTAGCCTAATCACTACTGGTAAGAAACCCAAGTTCAGGAAAGCTAGTCAGGTACACAAAGAAATAAATCTTGTTTACTTTAGGGGAACATGCAAAATGAGTCCTCTTCTTAACTTGCTACAGTGTGGATGTGTCCATAGCATGAGCTGTTAGCTTATAGCTTCACAGTCATGCCAGTCATTCACTTGGCCATGAGTCCAAATGACCAGCTCTACACACATACCAGGCCATCCCAATGAGGGGTGCTGGAATATTTCCTCCAAATATGTTTCCATGGCCAAAGCCAATGGTGAGTGAAAACAAAACATAAGATATTCTCCAGATCCCCCAAGAGATTGCATGTATACTTCCTCTCACATGAATACGCCAGCTAGCTGACACTTTGGACTGACCCTGAGGGGAAGAAAAGCCAAGCAGGATGGTTTTAGTAGGGGCAAGGGGCATCATGTCCTGGAGGTTGGGTGGTGTGTGACAGCATATTATTTTGAGGGGTTATTCGGCACCAGAATAGGAGTCAGAATAAGAGCAGAGAACAAAGTGGGGTAAATCAGCTTAGGGAAATAAAAGCAAACTAAAATTTTGTAACAAATGTCTAAAGAGAGATTTCTGCCTCCACGGTCTTTTCTGACCCTGGCTACTTGCCTGGTAGTTCCAATCTGGCATTTACTGAAAACCAGGCACTGGCCCAGCTCATTCACTTAGAAAGTAATCTTTGAACAAATGTTAATGATTATCATTACAGCATTTTAAAAAACCATAATAACCTTAATGGGTGCCATTTAAGGCTAAACAATGAATGTGTGCCTGTGTGTCCATGGATTGTGGTCTATCTTGGGGCCACAGGAGACTTGCTGGGCTTGCCTTTTGTAGACATGTCTGTAAGGCCACGCTGAGCTCAGTTCTGCCCTCCAGGAATGGCTGAAACCACACCAGTCACGTATGAGGGACACGGGTCCACCCTTACTCACTTGTCTTTGTTCAGATGAAAATTTTATATAATCCAGAAGGATTTATAATGTGTCCTAGGATAGAATTTAAGTAGTCACTATACCCCCTGCTATTCTTAAGTAAGTACAGAGAAGTGGAAAGGGAACAGATTTTGGAGTCACAGCCAAGCTGATAATTCTGATTCTTATACTTAACTAGCTGTGCTACCCTGAGTTACTTGTTGTGTCTCAGTTTCCTCTATCCATAGAAAGGGAGTAAGAATGCCCAAATATCATGATGTGGTAAGAGATAAAGGTATATAGCAGGCACTCAATACAGGATAATTATTTCTGGTTTCTTTTCAGAGCTACTGCATTTTCCGTAAGATCATGGGACTCTGAGTAATCAAATGCATAATACTCCAGAGAAAAGATACCTGCTCAGAGCTTGGAAAGCACTGTCACCAACAGAACTGCCCCCAGGGTGTAGGTATGGGGAGATAATGCTCTTTGTCCTGCTTGATGTGAGCGTATGCTGGCAACCATTTGAGCAACCAGTGTTGGATACAGAACTGCGTAAGGGAGCACAGCTGAGGCACTAGCATCACTCAAAACTTTTTGGCATTTGCTTTTCTCTTCATAGTGATGAGGATGTAGTATTTTAAATGCTGGGCTATACTTTGGACCAGTTTGTAGCACTCACAAAGTCCCCACTGCATTTTGATTAAGGATGCCACAAAGCCCACACCACATGGGTGATTAATAAAATGACCTTTGCCCCCATCGGTGTTTTGGCAGGAGAGGGAATCCCAAATAACCTGGTGACTGTTGAAGCATATCTGAGCTTAAGCACAGGGCTGGCAAAGCATAAGCCAAAGTGTGAATGCACTTCGGCCCTCTATGTAAGGACTGGCTTGGACGGAGGGTGGATGAAATTCTCTCTGTTGTGTTAGAATCACTGTGCTAAAAGCTCTGGGGCATCTTCGATTATTCATGACTTTCACAAAAACTGTGCATTGGTTTTCAGGTCCTACCAACATAATGCTTATTAATCCTAAAATGAGAGTTACATTATAAACCTCCACTGGATTTTATCTAGCCTTTAAATACAAATACGGACTTTAATAATTAATTCATAATGTTGCCATCCACCGTGGGAGGTGACACCTAATTCTAAAAGAGGAGATAAAGAAACCCTCTAAAATTGCCCTCGCAGCTTTGCACGTGCAACCAGGGGTGCTAAAGCATTTCCCCATCCAAATTGCGTTTAGTCATGCAGCTTCTGGGCAGACCTGGGTGCTGATTTTAAGAAATGTGAACTCTTCTCTGGGAGCCACATCAACTACTCAGCTGACCCAGGGGAGGTGAAACAACTCTTCCGGGGTACCATTTCACAAATTAGTGTTGCAAAGATGCTAGGTCCATTTAGGGATAAAAGTCCTAGCCCACATGCGACCAAAGTCATTCTGTTTGGGTTCCATGGCTGATACAAATTACAATCTGCCCACAAGCCTGAGGAAGATAGACAGGAGAAATAGGACTGCAGGTGAGCCAAGATTCCAAATAACATTCAAAATAATCTTACCTGTCTTCCTGACGCTGGCCATCTTGAGAGCTACAGGTGAGGGTGGGATGTTTGAATGTGAGTGTATGTGTATGAGGTTCAGTGTGAGAAAGTGGTAAAAGCAGAGGAACAGGGCAGAAGGGAAAGATGGGGTATAAAAGCAGGATATATTGTTGTGAGCAGGCAGGGTTATGCTTTCCTTGGGGCATATGCAAATGTATGGATCAAAATAAAATGCAAGTAGGTCTAATCATTTTCTCAAACTATACATGTCTAAACTAAATGGTACACTGGAAGAGAAAGTCCACCTTATATGGGTGCTGAGAGTTAAACACACGTACATATTTTGATATCTATTAAATGCTGACCCAAGTCATGGCAAAAAGTAATCTGAAAGCTAATTGTGTTCAGAAGAGGTCGTAATTGAGTCCATATTTCTTCTTTACATTAGTTGTCCACAAAGTAGTCAGATATAAACTGGACATTTACCTCTAGGAAATCACTTTGGTATTAGAAAGAGTGAAAAAATGCCATTAAGAGCTCTTGGAAATTCTCTCTGACCTCTGACGTTAGATTGAGCTACAGTGGATTGAGTAAATTCTAGAGTTTCTAAAATGTAGGGATACTCTGCTCTTCTGTGAACCAAGAACATGTTTTCAGTCTGCTTCCTGCTCTGTCTGAAGCGTTATACAACAAGCATTCTACCAGCATAAAAAGTGCCTTGAATGTTTTGTTGCAAATCTGTAAAGTACTTCTCGGCACTGCCCTTGTCTGGGAGCAAACGGTTGTACTGAAAATGAAACGTAAATTCATCCAATCTACTCTCTTGTGGTCAAGATTCTCTGGATAATTTTAAGTTCCATTAAATCACTGGTGTTACTCGAAGTAAAATTCCACTACATTTCATTTAGTTTCTTTTCATGTTTTCCCTTAAGTTTTCTCGTACGCACTATGCACTCTTAAGGCAGTAAGTAGGAAAAATGCACTATGAAACTGCTAAATTCTAGACATTAAATTGTTCAGGTTAATAGTGCTTCTTTATTAGTGGAAAGTATGTTTCATGCCCACAGAACACTACATAGCATAAAATGAAGATAAAGCTACTAAAAAAGCTCAAGATGGTGATGGGGACATGCACTAAACGGCAACCCTTTCAAATGGCTTCATTTGAAACATTCAGGAAAAAAAAACAAAAAACAAAAAACTAGACTTGCTCACGAAGCCAGAAACAGAGATCAAAAGGCAGCAAATAAACAAGGACCCTTTCCACCTATGGGAACTTGTATTGGGAGATACAAGATAGAGAGCCAGTCACACTACAGTATTTGTATGTGCTGGGAGAGTTTGAAAAGGATATAAAATTAATTTATAAAATACCTAAAGTATGGTCCTTCAGTGTTTTTATTCACATCTTCTACCCACTTAGCTACATTATAGTCTCTTTTGAACCATGGGTTTAAATACCTGCAGAAAGCAATGGAAGGAACAAAGAAAGCAGAACAAGATAGAAAATCTGAAAATACACAGCACAAGCTTAGCAAGGATGTTCTTCACCCTCCAAATGCAAGTGACTATGGCAAATAAACCAGGATGGATGTTGGGTGATTATGAGGCAGTCTGTACAATGACATGAGAATAAACTCAGCTACAACAAGGCTCGAGGCATTCTAGAATGTATTCAACATTGCAGGGAAAATCTTTCCAGTGGTTTCCCCAAGTGGATCAGAAGCGGCCTTCCAATCATAGTACTGTCAGTAATCTCATTCACCCACCTCCAAAGTGGCTTTTTCCAGGCCACCTCTCATTTGGTTCCTTGGTTTTCAAATGATAACGATGCTTTTTGAGAATATTCAGATGGCTGCAATTCCAACCTGGTGTTTGGGTATATAATGCCCCAAGAACAATTAAAAGGAGCAAAGTTCTCTTTCCAGTATGAAAAAAAGACTTTACAAGGCCTTGGTCTCATGGTCTCACTCCAGACAGCAGATCCTAAGCTGGAGTTAACAAAGATAGGTGCCTCAGCCGGCTCTATCAAGAGCAGACAGGGCCCCTGCTCTTCTGATCCTGGAACCCCAAAACACATTAAGTGTGGTCCAAACAGGCCTGCACGACCTTTAAGTTGGGCTCCGCAATTTTAGTTGTAGCTGCAAAACTCCTTCCTTTTCTTCATGCACTCCAGACTAAAGTGTTCATGTTTCCATTAGCAAATGGACCTCAGAAGTTGCCTTCTGAGTGTCTGATCATGAACTTGTGTGAGTGACTGCCAGAGGATACTAATGACCTTAATTAGCATTTCCATGATGGATCTGGCAAAGTCTCCATCAGAATTACTGTGCAAAGGAAAATGTGAAAAGGTGGTAAAACTGGGAGTCCAAGTCTGTTTTTGTTTCTGGGGGGTTTCCCCCCGCCCCCCCCCCCCCACTAGAGTTTTCTTTGATTTTTACTCAGGGAGCCAAGCAAAAACACATCCTCTTTAGAATGTGCCCTTGTAAAATAAATACAGATTCAACAAATTCGGTGTTGGAATCATTTGCAGGTTCTACTGAGTTTTCTCATTTAAAAAGTAACTCCTAGAGATACTATAGATTACGAAGATGCAAGCTCCATCAAATTTTGCAAGTCATTTGGAAACAAACCAAGGGAAAGGTAAAATACACTATTTGGGGTTAAACTTTGCTTCTTTCTACCATGTTTGGTTTCAGTTTGTAAATACACTTAAATCATGACATTTCCAGACATATAAACAAAAGTAGATTACTTTTTCCATAGTCCTTTCCTCATTTTTAGCTATAACCAATGAAGTTCCCTCCTAAGAGAAGGGTTTGGTTGCCTTTTATGGCTGTAAGACCATTTTTGCTAAGACAGTGTTCCCTGACTCAGGAACAATTTCACACTAGTTTTGCCTTTAGCCACAATCATTGCCAACTTGCACTTTTCACAGAGATAGCCAATTAAAACTTGCATAAAAATTTCCACCGAGACTTTGAACAAAAAGAAAATGTCAAAAAGCAAGTGCAGCCACAGATGAAGGCTAGTGAATGCTCTGGCCTGGGGAAAACCGTAGAAAAAGCCCATGCAGCTGTTATCAGGTGAAACATAGCCACACAGCAAACTGAGTCACCCACAGGCAGCTTCCAGGAGGAGACGTGTGTTCCTTTCACTGACAATCTTAGAAGCTCAAAGGACTGACGCCATGGCTGTTCCATGATACCTACAGCTACATGGCTTGGCTTGTACATGATGGACCTTTTCTTCCATTTCAAGGAGCATCTCAGAAGGCTGTGATCACTTCACTAGAGGTCACTGAAGAGAGCTCTCAAAGGTTGTTCCTTCTGGGGATCTGCCCGTTAAAGTGTCTTCAAAGTGGGCTTCCTAGCATCTCTAGGTGGCGGTGGTGGAAGTGATGAGAGTTTATCAAACCGCTATAAACCTGCCTATGTGGCTTGACTTGGCTTGTAGCGCAACATGCAAAAAAATGCGTTAGACAGGGTAGGAGAGCTCTTTGTGTTCTCCAGGATGGAAAGCCAGAGGAAAATTAGCTTGTGCTGGCTGGACCAGGACCATGTCCAAGCAGACATTGGGGGTCAGTCAGAGATCAAATGACCCCGTTCTCAGCCAAGGAAGGGACTAGGAGGGAGATTAAGTGGCAGCCCAGAATGAAGGGGCAGGTGGAGACTGACCTGTGATCCAGACTCCCTGTCTGGGGGCTGTCAGAGCCCCCTGGGCTTATGCCTTGGGATGGGACTGTCTGGGCGAGGGAGTGCCCAGGCTCAGGTGCTTGGGGCTCCCTCCTGTAAAAACACAATATATAATACAAAGTCTAAGCCAAAACCTTCTTTTCACAGCATGTACAACAGTGAGGAAGATGCAAAAACGTTGAGTGTCAAAACAATACAATAAACAAGGACATTTTATGTTGTTAATTAGTAGGGTATGCATTTGTGGTGAATGCTGTAATTCATGTCCTGATGTTTTATCATCCCTGGGGATGATGGGTACTAAAGGGGATGTGGAAATAATGAACCTGATGATACCTTTTAACCTAAAAAATAAAAAAAAGGTATGTTTGTCTGTGGTCATTCTGCTCCTCTTATAGTCCCACAAATTATATTGTTGTATCAGAAGCAAGAGGGATTATTTAACAAATATGGAAAGGTATAAAAAATGACTGTCAATGTAATTCCTAAGATGCTACGTATTAGGATTCCTTTTAAGAAAAAACAAAATATGTATGTATATAGTGCCCATACAACAAGGTATGTGAGAATAGGGGTAAACTTCACAGGCTTGGTTCCATTTAATTAACATGAGTCATGTAACCCAAATGCAGAAAGTGAAAAATCTGAGGGAGTCATTACTACTTTTTCTCACAAAGGTGATTCCACTATGATGTCTTATTAAATATTATAGTGTTATCTCACAGGCAAGAGATTTATTAAGGGCTATCTAGTATTATAATTTTTATCATATGATATGAGCGGGAATTCTACAGAAAAATTTTTCAAAGTAAGTGACTGCACTAGCAAATATTGTATGAATCTTGCTAAACACCAAGTGCTGTTTGGGTCCTAAACACATAGCTTTACTATGATGATCTATTTCCACTTGGGAGTTTTCAAAGCCTTATTATAGGAAATATCATTAAAACGCTAACCAGCACACAAAGGAAGTTCTGAAAAACACTTGACAGTTTTATCTGTATTCTTGTGAGCAACTGAGATGAGCTAAGGAGCTCTTACCAGGTGACCTCATGCAAAACAAATCAAACAACATTCCAAGAAGAGTTTATCCACAATGAGCCCTTAAAGCATCCAAGCGCTTTGGGAAATGTTTAAGATAAACTCTAACAGATTAGTTATTTATGATGGAGTTCTATGATGCCATTCTGGACCATGCAATGGTATCACTTAAACCTATATTTTGTTTCTAAGGTAAAGTGTCCTCTAGCAAACTTTGACAAGCCACTTACAAGACAATACCATCAGCAGGAAGGTCCAAATTTCAGGGCACTGTTATTATTCCTGGACTGAAAAAGGCAGGGTATATGATGGAAAAGCTAACATAAGTTTCTGACAAGCAGTTAACAAATACCTGCTATTCAGATTTTTAAAGTATTAAGGCATGAAGAAGCAATAGTGATCCTGAAAACAATAACTAGCACTATAGTGAGAAATAAGTTAAAAAAAAAAAAACTTTAGGTAGGTCAAAAAAGTACGGTTAATGAAAACCTGGTGGCAAGGAAGTTCCAGAAGCATACCAAGGGTGTGTTTTATTCCTCGACGTCAGGTTTGAGGAAGCTTACTTTTGCTGTACTTTCTTAAGTGAAGAAACAAACAAAAACAGTGCATGGTGTTTACCTCATTAGAAGTAACTTTAAATGTAACTTGTGATCCCACCCCCCACTTAAAAAAAAAATGTGTGGCTATCATTTAAAATGGACAGTGTTGCACTTAGTGACAATGATTCCGTTAAAGAGCAAGTTTTGGGTAAGTGCCCTTTTAAATGTCCTCAGAAGGAAGATTTAAAAGGGAAGTGTATTCCATTAGTCTGAGAGAATGCTTAGATTGCAGCCATGAAGCCCTCGGAGCGGTGGTTTCACACTGGGAGCAGTATCATGCTCAAGGACGGTGGGAATTTCCCCCTGATGCTTCTAGGCTGTGTGAATACTGGGAAGAGGAAGGGTGACCCCTCTGGAATGGCTGGACCCCGGGTGATGAGAAGAAAGGAATGTTATCAAAATTCCCTTCAAAAGGAACCAAGACACCACAATGGCAGGTTACTGGAGGAAAAAGCCTGCAGCGAGGGTGGGAACCCCGCTAGCAGTGAATATTGGTTTGGGCACAGTTGCGGAGATGCCTATGTAAAAGAGAAAAGCCATGGTTAATTTTAAAACGGCAAAAAGGAATTAAAAAGACAAAACCAAGACCAGAGGCATGGTTTACAGTTCTTTGATGATCTTGTTAATTAACTTTTCACACTAATTGCATAGGACCTTGGAATGCCTTTTTCCATTAGAGGTGTAGACTTACTCAGTTGAATTAGACCGAGGTCTAAATCTTTTGCCTCTGATTTTCTTTCTGTTGCCTCCCAGGTTACCTGAAAAAGATGGTTTATGGCTAGATTCGCATATAAATGAACAACTGCCATATGTTTAATCACACAGTATTTCAAGTGGTAATATTCCCAGCCAGTCCCACCCAGAACACAGGGCTGTATAGCACAAGCCTTCTGAGTTTGTCCAGAGCCCTGGTACTAGTGAATCCCATCATTTCTCAACCAAGAAAAAAAGACATGGACTTTCATAATAAATGCCCTCATCTCTGTTGGGAGAAGAGCTAAAGAGCTTACAGGAAAGAACAAATCTTTACAACCAAGAACCACAAAATGTAAAATTTGGGTTCTGCAAACAGACACACTAGCTGTTCAAAATGCCGCCCTCTACCTTGCCAAGAGTTACTTCGAGGTCGTCCATTTTCACAGATGTCTGAAATGTGTTTTGTGTCTGGGATCCTTTCACTCCAAGAATGAGAAAGCCCATTAGACCTGAAATTGAAAATGTATATATACTGTTCAAAAATACAATCAAGTGAATGCTTTAAAATCAGTAAGCAAAATCTCTAAGCACTACTGTGCGTTAAATAAATCAAGAAAGAAAAAAATCTGAAATGAAAGAATGAAGAGAACATGAAAGTCTTCATGAAGAAGGCAGAATTACACAACATTCAATGTAAGAAAAGTCAAATACAATGGAACCCCATTACAATAGTTTATAGTTGAAAAGTATCAGCACACAGTGCAAGCCAATCACATTGCCAGCAACCACATATAGCAAATTCACTACATATTTCAGCTATATAACTGGAGCAGAAGAGTTATAATGGGGTCCCACTATAGATGTTTCTTAACTGTAAAGCAATGGTTTTCATTCAAATATTATGAGAACATGGACTTCCAAGAGATTTCACTAAGATCTGTTCAACTGAACCTAGTCAACCTTTTACCAAAGTAACATTCAGGTTTTTTTAAACAATAAAACTATTTTCTGAGAATTGGCATTTTCCCCACAAATACGGCCACCTCAAAATGTAGTGTTGTTAGTTAACTGTCCAATAACTGAACTAAATCACAAGTTTATGCTGGAAGTATCTCTCACAAAGCCCATGTACCATGATGCCCTTGTGCTATCTGTGTCCTGCCATCTTAAATAAACTGTCTACAGAAGCAAAATTCATACACCTACCACATAAGAAAAGTATTTTGACAAACTATATATACTTAGGAAGAGTTACATAATTTGATACCATTTTTAAATGCTTAAAAGTCATAACCCATTTTTCTAAAATCTGGGAATTATTCAAGTCAATATTTTAAGTTCTTCTTGAGATATATTAGAAAATAGCACTATGCTTAAAATATTTTCCATACGTCATTCCAGTTAATCACTAATAAACGTCTATTTTAAAAGGAATCTTCTACAGATGAATGAAAATAAATGGAACTCAGCACAATTATTACATATTTATTCCCCAAATTAGGATTTTTGCAATGTAAATTTGCTAATTATAGAATGAATCTTATTTTTTACAGAAGGACAACAGAAATTCCACTGGAATACATTGATTTCTCTGCTTATTTACCATCTTATTTAATTTAAAATTAAATATGTGACCAAGAAAATATTTATATACAGGCAGAATTTAGATCTTATTCTCTTAGCCAAAAAAATTCCCAATATGTTAAAAAAAAAAAATTGGGGGCATCTTATAGATTTGTACTCCTTGTGCAAAAACTAGCATTTTTACTTTTGCTCTAAGCTATGTTATCTGAGTAAAAACAATCCTTCATGCTTAAGATAGTTCTACATAAAGAAGAGTTCCCAGATTTACTGATTCTTTCTTTTCTCCTTTGTTATTGTTTACTGAGTGAAATCCATTGCAGAATTTTTACAGATGATTCACTTATTTAGAATTCCAGAAGAGATCACATTTCTTCTAAACAAACTAGAAATTTCCACTTCAGTCTACAAAGTAAGTACTGTGCCCAAAGTAATGTACTGGGCTATCAAAATTTTTTTTTCTATATATTACACCAACAATATTAAAGAAACTTTTCCACAGGAGTATTTTAGCTTTCTTGAATGTGAATGGAGGTCTAATTTCCTAAAACATTCCAACTATTTATTTCTTCTACCAGTTTATTTTATTAAGCAATTATAAAGCATGCAGAATTTTAACTGGTCTTATACATCTTAAGATCCTGGATAAAGAATATAAGATTGAAGTTTAAAACATATAAATAATATATTAACCCCATTTGTCCTATTATAAAACTCAGGCAAATATATTTAAATATACTTAAATTAATTTGGCAACCAAGCTCTAAATTAGAAAGTCTAGAAATAATCATTCCAGGAATAAAAGACAAAATCATAATATTCAAATATACAATTCACAGAAAAGCGATCTTTTTTTTTTTCACAGCAAGCTTAGCTTTGGTATATTTAAAATTTTTAAATATTCAACGCAGCACTTATATTACCAACTTAACAACTGCTTTACGGAAGCATGACAGTAACCTTTTTCTTTGACTACCAAACATGACATAAAGCTCACCATTTAAAATATTATCACATACTATGAATAGTTTCTCAAGCCATATAAGAGCAAGATTGAAAAACCCTATGATTTCTATATAGATTTAGGATTGCTGTTCGTTTAGTTCAGTTTTGTTTTGATTTCTGGCCTGATTTGAGTGGTTCTGAGCATATGGCATTTTGAAGCACAGTAATCAAAGAACAAAGGATACTATTTGTTAACATTCAAGAAAGAAGGAAGAAGTAATCAAACCTGCTGCAAAATAATGAAATGTTCTGACTAATGGAATAATGTGTGATGGAACAGGCAGAAATCTGAAAATGCGACAGAAAAGCAGACCTCTTCTTAGAACTAGATGCTGAGTTTGTGCTGATTCCGGGAGGAATGTCGCTATAAAAAGAGTCACCATCTCCAGGCTTTTTTACATAATCTCCCTGGGGTAACTGTCTAAGGCATAATAAACATTTCAGAGTCAGAAAACAAGACACACACATGAACACAGACATATACAAATATTATTTTAGGAAAAAAAGAGGTAGGGGTAATGATCTACATGAACCAAATCTATAACAACACATAAGATTATTAATAAATGTGACAAGTTTAAGTAAGTCATTCTAACTGCCAAGGTCAGAAATGCAATCGCTTAAGTCTTTACAGTCTGGATGAATAAAGCCTTGCTTCAGGGTAAAACTATGGAAAGATGAGGTTTTTCATTGTAACTTTATTATACTTCAAGATGTTAACTGCAGTTTTGTCTGGAAATAAATAAATAAATAAACAAACAAATAAATAAATAAATAAATGGTGCTGAAGGAGACATGTCGGGACAGACAGTCCCTGCCCCTCATAAGGCATAGTTTTGTTTTTCTTTTGTTTACTGTCATGAATAAACTATTTATGATTTCTAAATGTGATATAATGTAACCTTAACTGGTCTTCAAATTACAGATTAATTTCTAAGCCATGTCTATAATTTAATCCAAGTAAATTCTTATTAATCTGTTCAATTTGGAGTTTCACTGTTCATTTAAGAGGAATATGAAGAAACTGAAAGAGATTCAAACATCAATCAACAATGTAATTCTATAACTGCACAGGAGAATATGTGAAGGAAGATGATTTAGCAAGAGGAAGAAGGGGTTGAAAACAATTCTTGTTGAGACTATAGGAAGATATTTATAGGGAGTTGGTGGGTGACCTCAGTTCTCTGTCTCCACCATAGAAGGATTACAACAAAGGAAGATCTACTTACTCTGTACTATTACTGACCCCACTTGCTCTGATTTTGAATTAACTACGATTAAAACAGATTTTTATTACTTTTCCTAAGGGAGGAGGGTAGAAAACTATAGAACGGACCACTCAATCTCAATAACCAATCATCGGCCAGTGCATGGACCGCAAACAGCCATGTGCATCCAAAACTTGATTCAGTTCCATTCAGAATCATTGTGGGAGGTGCCACAAACTGGTGCTGGATTGAGAATTTTAAAAAGAATATACTTAAAAAGGTATCCAACGAACGCCACAGTTGCTAACTGCTTTTCCTACTTGGTCTTTCCTTAGTTACCATGCTTACCTTGGTTACTTGCTGATGCTAAATTCTATTTTATTTTTTTTCTATTTAAAAAAAAATTTTTTTTAATGTTTATTTATTTTTGACAGAGAGACAGAGCATGAGCGGGGGAGGGGCAGAGAGAGAGGGAGACACAGAATCTGAAGCAGGTTCCAGGCTCTCAGCTGTCAGCACAGAGCCCGACGTGGGGCTCGAACTCACAGACCGCAAGATCATGCCCTGAGCCGAAGTCGGATGCTCAACCGACTGAGCCACCCGCCCAGGCACCCCTAAATTCTATTTTTAAAAAATGCTACTTTCAGATATTTGCCTTGCTTGTACTAATTCCCATTCTGTTTAAAATGTTTACAATACTGGATCATTTGCTCTTCGGAATGACTGAATACTTCTCTCATATTTTTTCAATCCTATATACTCACACACATCCATAAATTAAATTTTCAACCCATACAAAGCACATATAATAATTTATGTGATCCTCCCCTTCAAAGAATGTCAAATTTCTCATTAAATTTGTATGTAAGACTAATTTTACCTATAACTCTGTGACACATATTCCTTCAAAATATTTTTAACCCCTTACGTGACTTCAGCTCATAATTATAACCTTTTTTCTTTTTCCCAGTATATTACGACACATTAATTTTTTATAAGAAATAAGACAATTTCCCCATATTCATAGTGTTAATAAGACAGGGGTGGCTGGGTGGCTCAGCCAGTTAAGCATCCAACTTTGGCTCAGGTCATGATCTTATGTTGGGCTTTGTGCTGACAACTCAGAGCCTGGAACCTCCTTGTGCGTTCAAGCTTTGCATCAAGACCTGTGTTGACAGCTCAAAGCCTGGAGCCTGCTTTGGATTCTGTGTCTCCCTCTCTCTGCCCTTCCCCTACTCATGTGCACTCTCTCTCTCTCCCAAAAATAAACATTAAAAAATTATAAAAATATAGTAATACAGGACAAATAATATATATATTCTTATTCAAGAGATCTTTAATCTCTGGAATCACATTTTGTGCCTTGCCTCCTATGAGTAAAATATTCTATCAATGCTCAAAAAAAATGATCTCAATAAAAGCAGAGCTCTGTATGTCGTCTCAGGGAGGAAACTTTCCTTTTGGATATTAATATTATAAAAGAATGCCAAGGAACATCCATCAATATCACATTTCCAATAATAATCCTTACGGTTAAATCCTTTTCATCATTATTACCTTTAATGATCATCTGTATAAGTTGATGAGATGTAACTCACTACAAATTAAAAAAAAGACAACTTCCAAATCCACTTGAATTTTCCCATTAATCTATCCCCTAAATTACCTTCTCTTTACATGGTTCTAGCATTTGTGCATTTACCCAGGGCTCACTTAGCTGATCATGCAGGGTTAAATGGACTGTCTCTCATGATGGATGGGCTTAGATTTGTTGTTGGTTTGTTGTTGTTGTTGTTTTAACTCTGCACATTTTACCACTGCTTCAACATAATTCCTCTGCAGTGCATGGTCATCTATCACACAACGCACAAAACTCCTAAATGCCAAATATATCATAAACTGTGGGTTTCAGTCAAGGGGCTGGAAGGAAGTTCAAGTACAATGAACTTCTGGGGCATGGCCTTGTTTTTATAGTGATGGGCAGATTAGATTCTTACCTACCTCTATTAGGAAGACTCCAAAATATAGACACTACTCTGCATTCTCCTTACAATTCCATAAGGAATGCATGTAACTTTCTTCACATATTAAATGAATGAAAATGTTAATTATAAAGTAAGAATTTTGTTAAATCTCTTAAGAATAATATTTAACATTCTTCACTGTCCAGAAATTTATCCTTCATCAATATCCATTACAGATTATAACAAACTGATTTCTTCTTGCTTAAACTTTAGTGAAGATAGAGAGTATCAGGTCCCCATGATCAATGAAATAATATTTCATCATTTGTTACATAAGATCATAAGTGACCAGCTAAATGATTCTTTAAAAATTTTTAACTGAATTTATTTTTCTAGTCTTTGTGACTTTCTTCTTAAATTTTGCTCCTTTCATGGAATTTTGAATCAAGAAGTGATTACTACATTAGGTGGCCTGACCAGTGCCAAGTTTTGTAATGGGAACATTATCTCATGTTTCCCACATTACATGCAAATATTGTAGACATGCGCATGAATTTTTATAAATAATGCCCAAAAGAAAAGTTTATTTAACTAAATTCTTTTTCCTCAAGAAGGAGCCCTCTTATGAGGGAAATCTGGTATTTCTTTAAAGGGTCCATTGAACCATAATATTTAATTTAATAATCCTTACACAGACTCAAAATGAGAATACAATGAGAAAAAATAAGTCTTAACCTTCATGCTGAAGGAGGCATTTCTCCAATGTTTTGTTGGTACCTGGGTTGTCTGATATTGGAATTGTTACTTTACTGTTTTAAGAAATATTGTGTAATGTGTACCAAGTCACATTGACAGATGCATGAATGTTACCGAAATAATAATAATAATAGTAATAATAATAATGTAAAAACAAATTAAGATAGGTTTGAAAAAAATGAGGGAGGGTGGTTCACAAGCAGAAAATAAACTGGTTAAAAAGGATGAGAGAGAAAAGAAGTGGGGAAAGGGGTTTCTGCTTAAGGAATAGATCAGGAAGATATGATCTAGTTATTTATTCTATTTCATATTAATTATAATGATGTGTGTTCATTTCAGACAAAGGAAGAAAATATTTCAGCTCACTATGGATGTCTCATAAATCCAAGTTCAGATTAATGTTTTCTTATTCTATTGTTCTTTGCAAACCTATCTGAAAACTAAAGCTCAAACTTGTAATTCTTGTTACAAAGTATACAGATGCTGGGGCACCTAGCTGGCTCAGTTAGTGAAGCTTGAGACTCTTGATCTCGGGGTTATGAGTTCGAGCCCCCTGCTGGGTGTAGAGATTGCTTAAAAATAAAACCTAAAAAAAAAAAAAAAAAAGTATACAGCGGCTAAATCCTAAAGCAATTATGCTAAAAATGTAAGTGATAGCATCAACTGAAAATATTATGGAAGTCTTCTTCCCTGAAGATTTTAAAGAAAAAGATCAATAGCCATCTATCCAACCACATGATGTATAAGAACTCTCGGTGGCTCCTAGGTTACATGGTTCTACCCTTCACAAGGTAACATTAGCAGATTTAAAGTAATATCATTCATGTATTGGGTTCTGCCTCTACTGTGTCCCAGAATAGGGTTCTATTTTTTATTAAGCAGTTTGTAAACAAAAAGAAAACAATGGGTTTGCTTCACATCTTTTTGCCAGACCTGCTATTAAACCTATCATGCCAAGTTATCAAGCTCCTTCACAGAAGTACTTGCCTGACCTCTCCAAAAATTTGAAAGTTATGCCCAATGGCATTTCTGAGCCATTATATCATTAGTAAGAATCTGATAACTAGCTACATATTTAACATGGTCTTGCATTTAGTGTCAAAGCAAACCTTTATGTTCGCGAATACCTATACCAGGTCAACCAGTATGTGTGGGTCTCATTCATATCCATGAATGCTGCCTTTCTCTTTGAGAATAACCACATCCACCTCCTTTATTTGAAGATCAGAAAAACACAAAGCCTTCAGAGACCACATACTAATAACTTCCCTTGTGATAATGCTTTATAGATTACAAAGAACTTTATCTGGTTTTCAAGTTGTGGAAAGTTTAAGTGATTTCCCAAGACCACATCCTAGCAAGTGGATTTCTGATTTTTTGCCAATTGGTCCACTCACCATGGAACCTCAGAGGAAAACCTACCTTAAAGGCAAGGATGACTCAAAATTCTTATTCCTATTTCCTGGCATCTTTTAGAACTGGACACATCTTTATTTGAATCCCTGACAATATTTTTATGAGACTATAAATTTCTTAATGCATGCTTTGCTCCATTCACCTTACCACCTGCTCTGTAACCATTGACAAATATTCTCAAAAAGGAAAGTCCTTCAGAAGATATTTATACATTTACGACTTGCTGATCTAAAGTCCGCTGTTTGCTACTTCTCCACTTTGAGGATTATTATACAAGGCCTAAGATTCATTAGCAATGGACAGGGCAAAAATAAATAAATAAAGTTTGTGATGAAACATATCAAAATACATAAAATAAATATCTGTCAAAGATGTGACAGCTCTCAAAATAATGAACTAGCTTCCAAAAAAGTAACCAGATCGACAAAATGATGACTCAGTAATACCAGGAGGCATGAAATTTTATCAGACACATAACGAAAATTCTTTTTTTTTTTTTTTAATTTTTTTTCAATGTTTATTTATTTTTGGGACAGAGAGAGACAGAGCATGAACGGGGGAGGGGCAGAGAGAGAGGGAGACACAGAATTGGAAACAGGCTCCAGGCTCTGAGCCATCAGCCCAGAGCCCGACGCGGGGCTCAAACTCACGGACCGCGAGATCGTGACCTGGCTGAAGTCGGACGCTTAACTGACTGCGCCACCCAGGCGCCCCCGAAAATTCTTAATGTAAAAATGTTAACTGTGCCTAAGCAAATATTGAGATAGAATAAGAAACTGGTACACAGTTTTGCCTATGAATAATTTTTTGTACCGTGGGCAATCCCTAATTCTGGATAATACTCTTGGTGAGAATGTGTCTTAGAGCACTGGTTTAGGTTTGCTTATGTTACACAGTAGTGACATTTTACTTTCTATCTTATAGAGCTAGCTATATTAAATTACTTTAGAGTCTTAGCTACTATGGAAATGGGGCTGGGTCATCAATATTTGATCTTATTAGTCTAATTTTATTTTTCATTAGAGAAATCCACCAAACTTAGATTTCAATGTGACTGATCAAATTCTACCCAATAGAAAGTTTAAATGATTCCAGCTCTTCTCCTGTAGTTCCAGACACTAGAATTTTAAACATATCAAAAAGAAATCTAGTTTTTAAAACTTAATTAATTGTGTTTAGGTTTACCTTTTACATTAATGATGAGTTAGTTACCCAGAGCAAGGTGAATATTTTCTATTATCTATGCTAACTGACCAAGATCTGCCTTGTGAGCACATTTATAGAGACTATACTAATGGCTAAAGTCTTCTAGGAATTTTAAATTATAACATGGAAGGAAACCGAATGAAAAAATGAAATCTGGTTGGGGAGTGAAAAGGTGTTATCACGTTTATTACTTCTTATTTCCAATCTGCCTCTGACATTTAATGGAACAGTGGGGAGAGTTATGTAGGAACCTGCATAGATATCTTGAGCACAAAACTAGTACTATGTGATGTGCAAGACCTGGTCTGGCTCATCTATTTCCAGGATATTTAAATGTTTTTATTGGGGCGCCTGGGTGGCTCAGTAAGTTAAGCGTCCAACTTCAGCTTAGGTCACTATCTCGTGGTCAGGGGATTTGAGCCTCGCTTCCAGCTCTGTGCTGACAGCTCAGAGCCTGGAGCCTTCTTCGGATTCTGTGTCTCCCTCTGTCTCTGCCCCTCCCCTGCTTGCGCTCTGTCTCTCTCTCTCTCTCTCAAAAATAAATAAACATTAAACATTTTTATAAATAAATAAATAATTTTTTGAATCAACAGCTAAGAACATTAATAATTTTTTAAATGTGAAAAGTGAAGGAGATATCTCAATATGGACTAATTTAGATTTAGAAAAAAATAGGCATTTTTATAAAACTACATGAATGCTTTGTATCTCTTCTTATTCTGTTAGCTAAACACAGATTTTAAGGTTATGATGAATAGGGGTACCTGACTTTATGGGCTTTTATATTTATAAAAAAAGTATACTAGACAATCTGAGATTCTAATAATGCAAATCATTTCTTTACCTAGGCAATTACCTAATCAGTACAAAAATATTTTCTTAGGCAGAGATAATCAGGCCCATTAAGTACTAGGACATTCTCCTGAACCCAACACTGTGCCCACAGAAATGTTATCATTTATGAATGGAAGTTACTAATATAACAACAGTAACAAATAACAAATAAATTCCTTTATAAAGTACTAGGCAATAAGCTTGTTTAAAAGATGAAGAAAAGCCAATTAATTAATGTAAACACAAGTGGTTCCTTAACATAGAGGAAGTTTGTTTTAGATGGAAAAAAAATTCAATTCCACATATATTACTATAAAGGTAATACAAGTAACTGCTATTACTGTAGTATTGTTGGATGAAAGAACCATTAAAATTAAACAATAGGTCTATTTTAAAGTAATACATTCCTCAGCACCATTGTTAAAATTATCATTTCAAGGTCATGAAAAACAAGATTGCTTTATCATTTCAACACAAAAACAAAGTCAACCTGATTTATAACTGCATGTATAAATTCCAAGGATGCTAACAGGATTTAAGCTTTTCAGTTATATGTTCAGGTTATTCTCATCACATACCTCTGTTCTCGATAATTTCTTTTCATGGACAAGAAGAAAAGGGGGGAAAAAAAGAATTAGTTACCTATGGAAGTACATTCAGAGAGAGCACTAAACATAAAAGCTCTAACACTCATCGAAAGATCTCTACAAAGGATTTTGAATTGCAGAACTAAAATGAGTAATACAGTCTCTCTCTTTACACACACACACACACACACACACACACACACACACACACACTCCTCACTTCATCTTTAGAAATGATACCAATGGATTAGTGACAATATTTTCAAATAACTATTTTTAAAAGCATAAATAAGCTTCAGTTATTAGAAAAATAACTGTCTTCTCAATATCAATTGTACCATATTTAACATTTAGTAATGCTCTAAAGTCAATCTTACTCAACTTACTTATATAAACTAACTGTGCTTCCATAGAAATAAAAATCATAATTCATTCCTTTTGGAATCTATACCTGCAAACTAAAGCTCTTCCTAAGAATTTCAAATAGGAGAACATAACTGGACCCTAGAACATTTTATGTCATCATGTATGTAAAATATTAGAGTGAGTTAATTCACAGCTGTTATGGACCTTCTAATTTACCACTACTTACTGAAACTGTACACTGGAAATACTTTGTTCAAAGTTTAGTCTCTGTTTTTCACTAAAACAAAATTACATGAGTTTTAAAACACATGATCTTAAAAATGTGTCCTAGATGGTATAGTAGTTAAGACACCAGAACTCAAAAGAGTTAATTTTTAACTTTCTATCATGACCTAATTAAGTTTTAGTATTTTGAAGACAAGTTAGAAAGGCCAAGCAACTGATAGTGGGCTCCTTCCTCCTAGATCAAGCATGTTTCCATATTGCTTTCATTTGTAGCACCTCCCTCTGCCTATCTAGTCCAATACATATATTGGCTTTTTTTTTTAAATTTTTAATGTTTACTTATTTTTTGGAAGCAGAGAGAGACAGAGCATGAGTGGGAGAGGAACAGAGAGAGAGGGAGACACAGAATCCAAAGCAGACTCCAGATTCTGAGCTGTCAGCACAGAGACCAATGCTGGGCTCGAACTCATGAACCGTGAGATCATGACCTGAACTAAAGTCAGATGCTTAGCTGACTGAGCCACCTAGGCACCCCAAGTATCTTGGTTTAATGATGAGCTCATGAGAGTAAAAGTTCCAATTTGTTACTTATAATTTTTCATTCTTCAAACCACTGGATAGTGGGGGAGAGAATAAGCTCCAGAATTTTTCTATTCAGTATGTTTTAATTTTATTGCCTCAGTGTGATTACGTGAGTGGTCTATCAGTTCCAAGTGAGTATTGCTCATTGCCTATTCCTGCCATTCCTTCACTCCAAGGCTTGGAGAAGGGGTAGAAAGTTTAATTGGAAGGATTAATGAGGAAATGAATTCTTACATCCTACATCCATCTTTGAGTTTCAAATAGAATATGAAATTCATGAATTTAATTCCTGTATTAAAACTTAGACATTCTCTTTCTATTCTTAAACATATTCTGAATAAGTTTAGTAGCATTAAAACTTCCGTCATTTATGTTCAAACTATTTATGAAGAGGATACAGTTGTATGAATAAGATTGGTATTTTTCCTTAGTGAATATGCAAAGTACAAATATTCAGAAATGGAAAAAAACAGTGAAATCTCAAAAGAATTTCATAAAAATAAGAAATGATATAAAGAAATAAGTATTTTAATTCTAATTATTAAAGCAAAGGTTATTTCATTAGCAATAGGAGAAGTTTAGGTTTCATATTTTCTGAAAAGTAATTTTTTTTCCAAGATTGCAAAAACATGAAATGCCAATTTGCATCAGTAGGTGGCAGAAAATTGCACACAATAGAACTAATAATTTTGCTTTCCCCTTTTCACATGACCAATGAAACCCCTGAGCTACTTCAAGAATGCAAAGCTTCTGATGACAATTGCCACATAGGTCTTAAATCAGGGAAGTTGAGGAAACAGTGTTACTCCAAGAAGGGGCTGATTCACCTGAGGTGTGAGGCAAGATCAAACAACAAATACACAGAAAAGCCTTCCTTTCAAACAAGGGATTTTACAACTTCTAATGTTATGCTGAAATCAGCTTATGCAAATGTAAGTATGCGATATACCTGATGGCCTGCACATCAAAAAGGCCCATAGGTAGTGAGCATGTATGAGCCGGTACAGAGCTAGGTTCTCATTTAATCAAGGCAAAGCATTCCTACTGTGCTGTGCCCTCCTTCACTGGTCTAGGCTGTATTTACTATGCTGTACTGAACTATATACTATGCTGTCTGGGTTGCTTGTTAATATAGCCTTCCACAAATGCCTTCTATATTTTAATGCCTTTAGCATATGAACTTTACCGTGGCAGTAAGTTAAATGTTTTCCATCAAAGAAACTTTCAGAGTTTTGACCTCGGAAAGGGCAACAGCCATGTACGCTTTTAAAGAAATTTCCTTTAACTCAACTGGTTTAAGACTATGTCAGGTAATAATAATAGTAATAGCACATAATTATATAGTGCCTAGCCTACTGAAAGGCTTGGGGTAATTTGGAAGCCTAAACTATTCTAATACCCAAGTCTTTCAGTGAACTAAGTTTGGTCTATGAGGGCGAAAAGGTGCTAAAATGCGGTAATGGCCAGAATGCCTAGAAAAAATTGCAGGCCCTTCAAAAGGGAGAAGCCCCGTTGGCCCGGGGTGCTGAGACATCATCATCAGAGATCAGTAGAACTATGATTTTAAGTTGAAATATTAAACATAACTTAAGGTTCACCATATTTAAGTGTCAATTTGTTAAATTTAAATAAGTTACTTGAATACTAAGGAAATTTTTTACATCATAAGATGCACTTTAAAAGAAAGTTGAACATATTAAATATACAAACAAGTTTGGAATTTTTGAAGTCATTTACTCAGCTAAATGTTCAAGGAGATGCAGTATTCAAAAGTTATATAATTTATAACTTTTTAAAAATTATATATAAGAACTAAAAACTTGTAAATTGAACTTGGAAGCTTAAGCATTAGGTTGTAGGGGCACCCGGGTGGCTCAGTAGGTTAAGCATCTGACTTCAGCTCAGGTCATGATCTCACGATTCGTGGGTTCAAACCCCATGTTGGGCTCTACGCTGACAGTGTGGAGACTGAAGCCTGCTTCAGATTCTGTGTCTCCCTCTCTCTATGCCCCTCCCCACTCATACTCTGTCTCTCTCAACAATAAACATTAAAAAAGGAATTAGATTGTAAAAGTTGTAACTTAAAGCTGAATTTTAATTTGAACAAATAAAATAATCTCTGAACAGTATTTTCTTCACACACAAAAACCCAATATTAACAAATAATAGTATCTCCTTCATACTGCCTATGAAGATAAAGAGGTTTTGTCCTTAGCAGAATGCAAGGCCATACCAAGTACGCAGCCAACTGATGTGCTGCTGCTGTTCTTGTCAATATTGATGTTATCACTGGGGTGGTTAGTAAAGCACTATGCTCCCTACATAACTATCTTGCCTAGATTTTTGGATATGGGTTTAAGTCAAGAGAACCTGTGTCACTAAAGAGCCAATCCACACAGCCTTAGTTTAAGACACGATTTAGATTGATTTCACTTCACACCATGGTTTTTAAAACAATATTCTTTACTTTGAGAATAGAAGGCAGTTATTTCAAAATCTATTTTCAAGAATAATAAATCATGATTACCTCTAATCATGCCAAGAATAATCACTGATTGCATGTTCAGCCAGAATGATTTTCACTGAAAATGCTACAAAACTTTCTAGACGTTTAATTCACTTAAACAAAATGTTTTAAAGTATATTTTGATAGTAACAATACTGAGACATTTCACTTACTTATAACCCCATGCAGTTATTCCTAATATGAGGGCCAGCACCAAGATAGTGCCAGCGATTATGCCTATTATGATATTGGTACCAGCAACACCTACAGGGAAAAAAGAAAACAATGAAGATCAAGTGTATGTAATTGAAATTTTGATACAAAGTTCTTTCAGGAACTTTATTCTCCATATTTGGAATCATGACACTAACGAAATTATTTGTTTTAAAAAGTGGGTATTGTTTTCTTTTACCAGTCTTAATGTTAGAGAATATTTTTTTTCATTTAATTTTTTTGACCTACAATTGATACACTGTTGTAGTGGTTTCAGTTGTACAGCATAATGATTTGGTATTTGTACATACTGTGAAGTAAAAAAAATGGGTGTTTTTTAAAAGGATAAAAAAATCAACCATTACTTAGCAATCCCCATCAACTGTTTTTTAAAAAATAATTCTTGGCTTACATTCCCTTTTAATTCTTGTCCCAGTGTGTTTTGCAGTTTTATTTTCCATGTAATTTTCTCAAAAATAAGATGAGGTCAATGAACTACAAGAAGAGTAAAGACTGAAAAAATGGGAGGGTAAGGGTGACCCTACTATATTGCCATAGCACTCTCTGGACAAGAACTTGTAGAAATTCATGTTCTTTTTTACTCTGACCTCTTCCTCAGGAATTCCAGAGATGTTACAGTCTTTGTCTCTCCATCTTTTTTTTTTTCAAGTTTATTTATTTTGAGAGAGAGAGACAGCACATAGAAGAGAGAAGAGAGAACATGAGTGGGGCAGGGGCAGAGAGAAAGAAAATCCCAAGCAGGTTCTAAACACTGTCAGCGCAGAGCCCAAAGCAGGACTCAAACCCATGAACTGTGAGATCATGACCTGAGCCAAAATCAAGAGTCGGATGTTTAACTGAATGAGCCACCTGGGCGCCCCCATGTCACTCCATCTTGACAACTAATGCAAAGTTCTTATTGCTCCCACTTGTACGTGTGATACACTGTTACTCATATATAAGCTCCTTAAGAGAGAAAACATGTCTACAGAGTTATACAATCAGTGCTCAGGTGATACAGATAATACAAGCACCGGGCTTGTAGTTCCCAGTCTTTGTAACAATGGCTGGCATCCTAGACAAGGAAAAACCAAAGATAGAGTGTAGTGAGCAGGAGATCAGTGCTGGTCAGGCATGAGAGTGAGGCAGCAGCAGACTGGCAGAGGGCCAAGACTGGGCTGACTCTCAGGACTCAGTAATGGCACTGTTGTGTCACCACCTGCTGTCATATAGGCAGAGATGTAATCCATAGGGGAGATCATGGTGGTGTGAGTGGCCCAGTAAGTCAAAGCCTTGGTCAAAATGCTCAAGTGACAGCCCAAGAGCAGAAAAGACAGATCAGAGGCCTGGCCGTTTTGCTGATAATGATCTACACCACACATTTCAATCACCCAGATCTGTTTGACTCAGAGCAGCTCAGATCTCTTTTTGTCTGCTGCACTCATGAAGCATCCTTCTAGATGTCAACCATCAGTGATCATGTGCAACAGAGCAGATGGCAAATCCCCATGACAGAAGTGGCAGCCTCCTTGTCTGGGAGCCCTCAGTAAATCATTTCGGGAGCAGGGCATCTGAGGAAACTGGCAGACTCCACCCTGCCCAGGTCCTCTGTGAGATGGGTGGATGCAGAGGACCTTCTGGGTCAGTGGGGTTTTCCTACTGTAAGGCCTGGCATGTCTGTATTATCTTCCTTTTCTTCCAGTGATTTCTAACAGGGATCAATAAACTTGGATGCCAGCCTGGTTATTTCTAAGTAATGGTAAGACTTTTGACAAGTCACTTAAATCCATGGATCTGAATAGCCACATCTCTGCTTTAACTGCTGAAAAGAAGCTCCACATTACCATTGCTAAGGCTGAGGATACCAGAATCTTAATTCTTTCACTTTCCTTGCTAAAGTCATCTTGGCTAAGAATTTTAACCTGTCTGGATGATTACAATGAACATACTTCTCTTTTCTCATCCTTTGGAAGTGAATGGACTTCAGAATTTGAGAACTTCTGTATGTAGAACACTCAATCATGAAAGATAATAAAATAGTTTAAAAGGGGACCTCTACTTGCAATGTATGCGTTCTTTCAACTATCTGCATTGAATTTCTACTTCTCCAGTTGGACCATTCTAGCTTTTAGATCTGCACCTGTTGTTTATTATCCATGTCCTTAATCCCCTTCCAGGCACCTTGGCTAAGGTTACTACTTCTAGAATTACCTACAGTTCAGGCTACAGAACTCAGGTTGAATAGAGATGAGATTCTATAATGAAAAATATTAAAGTCAGGGCACCTGGGTGGCTCAGTCTGTTAAGCATCCAACTCTTGGTTTCGGCTCAGGTCATGATGATCTCATGATTCGTGAGATTGAGCCCCACCCACCTCAGGCCCTGCACGGATAACCCAGAGCCTGTTTGGGATTCTCTCTCACCCTCTCTCTCTGCCCATCCCCTGCTCATGCTTGCTTTCTTCTCTTTCTGTCTCTCAAAATAAATAAATAAACTTAAGAAAAAAACACACATTAAAGTCAACAAGATATTTAAAACTCAATTCTTCAACTGTTTTTTTTTCCTATGTATTCAGTCCCCAAATATAAAATTCTTCCCTTAAATTCAGACAGTTCAGAAAGAGCACTACTGCTTTTTCACTTAAATGCTAGAGTTTTGTTGTCAGCTCCCAAAAATAGAATACTTGAAAAATCTCAGTCTCATGTAGGACAAGATGAGGCTCAATCAGTAGACTAAGTTATATTCAATATTACACATGATTACAAGTTAATGGAAAATATCAACTTCATATTGTAGATCCCAGTTGTATTTTATAGTTGAATTATAATCTAAATGAAACTGTCTGAAGAGTTTCCTTTAGTTATGCATAAAACGGTGTAATGGCACCAAATCCAGTACCTACCATTGCCAGACAGAGTAATGCCAGTCTTGGAGTCCTCATTGTGAGGGAAGTAAGTGCTGCAGTCTGCACCCACCCAGTGTCTGTTACACACACACTTCAGCTCATTACTGCAAACCTGAAATCCAAAATCAATCAAGAGGAAACGTCAACTCTCTGATACAATGGCATGAAAACTAAAGAGTGATTTCTAATTGTTATATGCCTAGAATTTGATGGTACTGAAAAATTATCGGTACTTTCCTCTTCATACTAATTACCTTATTTCTCACTCAAGTACCCAAAAATAATATTTTCTAGAGATCAGCAGTTAGACCCAAAGGGAATAATGAATTTTAACAGGGGAAATGAGTTTACAGTCCAAAAAGAAATCAATGAAATCACTGTTTTGAATTTCATTAACTTAAATTTTATAGGAGGGAGGTTTTTATTTTTTTATTTAAAAAAATTTTATAGGAGGGAGACTTATAAAACTAAGCAGAAATACAAGCATTTGCCAATTATCTAATACAAACGTTTCTTTCTTCCAAACATAAGGTCAGGAATTCTAGATGAAGAAGACATTGTTATCATTAGCATGAATGAACAAGAAATAATTTCAATTTTTTGCCCTATCCCCCAAAAAGCATTTCCGCTAACATTTTCTTACTTATTAAAGAAAGAAGACTTATTAGACTCATCTATAGGAGCAGAACTACTTAGCACATGCCTTCTCTATTTTCATATGCTGTAAGAATTCCTATCCTTTGGCAAAAAGTTACTAGTAAGACCTCCCTAAGAAACTTCTTGGCACATTCCTGGGGATCTACGTGGAATGACCAGGATTAAAGGCTGACAATTTCAGGACAGGGATCCTTCACCTCAACTGGATATTATGACCAGTTCAAGCAAAGAATCTGGTGAGGGTAGAAAGAAAATCACAGTACATGCCAAAAGAAAAAGAAGTGAAAATTATTTTATTAGTATAGGAATTCCTAACTGAAAATGACAAAACTATAGTCACCAATAGAGCATGTTTATCTAAGCTACAAATTTTGTTATCTAGGACTAACATTATCAGATAGATACATGACAGAAAGAATAAAATTTAGTATTTTACACAATGCCATTATTTCTATTCATTTGTTGATAAACACTTCCCTGAATTATTCAGTTTTTATTTCGAGCAGTTATCCTCAGCTGATACACACTCGGTGTGGCCACAACAGGTACTTATGATCTGTTCTAATTGCTTAGTGCCTGGACAATACGAATTGTTAAATACTGTGGCCAATGATCCTCCCTTTTACACCCTTTTTAAAAAATCCCATAACAGTTTATTAAAATTTGTCTCCCAGATCACTTGTAGAAAACTGGCCATTATACTTCTATTATATGAGATCACATTAACATGATAAGAAAGAAAAACAGAAGAATTTGGTTAGGAAAACTATACTTTTTCTTATTCCCAGGCTTGCACAGATTATGCAAGAGAAATATTCTAGTGACTATGACCAAATAACTGTTTACATGCCAGCTAGAAACACGGATAAGCATATTTTCCATTTTTACAAAATAAACAGGTTAGGGTCATGTCTATTTCTGTGTTACAAAAGAATAGAGGAGTTTCCCTATGGCAAGGTACTGAATACTTACTCCATTTCCTGAACAAACAGTGCCTTCTTTATTGCTTAAGCAAGTACTAAAGTTGAAGGAAGCCACAGGAAGACACCTGTGTTCTAAGCACATCATTTGGGGACCACAAGGTGTCCCATCTTCCACATAGCCAAGATCTACATCTTCCTCAAGCTTCACATGCCCACCACTAAAAAAAAGGAAGCAAAAAGAAAATAGGATTCTATTAAGTCACATTCATTTTGAGAATCTGCTTTAAAAAACTAAAAAGTGGGCAAGAAAGTATTGCCCACTTATTGTACAACTGCAATAAAGTCATACAGTGCTCTCTCCTCCACCATATATTCCTCCTTGGAAGAAACTACTTTCTACTCTATTTTCTACCCATTGTCTAATAAAAAACAACAGCATGAGCATTTTATTCCTTTAAATAAAGAAAGCAATTGAATCTTTTGATCTAATGCTTTTGAGATATTGACATATTTTAGAATTTGAACATAATTATTATAGCAAAGGTCTGAATTAAAATAGCTTTATCATTTTGCCTTGGATATCATGTACAAGTCAAGTGAGGCATTATTGCTAGGATTTGATTTGGTAGTTGTAATTGTAGATTTCAAGATTTCAAACATGTTTCAAACAAGCGTGAGAACTGGTCTGGGTTTACATTTCCCAAGAAGGTTAATAATTTAAAAATTATATTAGAGAATGGCTAAAATATTTAACTTCACTATTCAATAGAGCAAGCCTACATGTTCTATAGAAATTTAAAAAACCAGAATGAGGTAAAAATGTATATTCATAGCTGATTTACTCATATGGTGCCATGTCAATGCCAGCACATAAATCTCAATTCTTTTTATTTATTTTTATCAAAATGACACATGCATACAATTTAAAGAGTCAATCAGATAAATCAGTTTTTTAAATGCAATAAAGTCGTACAGTGCTCTCTCCTCCACCATATATTCCTCCTTGGAAGAAACTACTTTCTACTCTTAATTGATTCTTTTGTTATTTATCCACACATTTTTAAATAATGAGTGTTACCATTTTTTATTTTTCCATTTCAGATATTAGCAACCAACTTACCTCTATGGAACTTGAAGATTTATGTCTTTTTCCTATACCCCCATCATAAATTTTGTTTAATGAATAGTTAAATCAATAATAAAAAGGTCCATTATTACGACTATGTAAATGTTATTCAGTTGAGTGATACAGTGTGCCATAATTAAGCCTTTTCTTTCCTGCACAACTCTTCATTTTCCCTCAAATTAGCAAGTCTCTTATTTGTTGTCTTTTTTGCTTACTTTTTAAGAATCTGTCACCAGTGTAAAACTGATCAAACTCTGCTAACCCCAAATCCATACTCGAGATGTGTCTTGAGCATCAGTTCATCTTCCTGCAGAAATCTCTCCTGGGGTTTCCATCTGCAGTCTGCCCTGCTCCTGTCTGATCTAGTTGTCTACTGTATCTTGTGGAAAACTTGAACACTTGGATTTCCCCTCACCATTCATTGCAGGATTGCCCTGTCTTCATGGTGGGTATTTTGTTTCCTACACGCACAGCCTTTCTCTTAGTTTACTCTTTGATTTTGGTGGAGTACAATTTCACCAATAGCTTCCTGAGAAATGGTACAGGGCAATAAATTCAGGGGCAACCTGAATATCTAAAAGTGTCTCTATTTTCTACTTTCACACTTGATTGATAAGGTACAGAAATAAGGTACAGAACTTATTTCAAAAATCATGTTCTCCATTGTCTTCTGATTCCTGGGGCTCCTGTTAATAAGATTCCAAGTCTGATCCTTTTTTTCTCCTCTCTGGAAACATCTGGGATTCCTTTCTTTGTCCTAAGGTCGTGAAATTTCATGACGACATGTTTAAATGTGCCTCTAATTTCACTCCGTGTATTTGGCACTTGGTGAACCTGTCAATGTAGAAACTCAAGTCTATCCATTGTAGACAATCAAAGTCACTCACTGTCAATTTCTTCCCTGGTATTTTCTCTGTTCATCGTGTCTATTCTAACTTGGTGAGGTTTTCTCTATGGTTCCATTCCTTTGCTGCTTTTGCCCTACTTTCTGGGAGATAATTTCAACTACTGAGTTTAATTCCTACCTCCTTATTTTAAAATTTCCAACAGCATTTTATTTCTATGAATGCTCTTCATTTTTTAAATTTTTTTTCTATTTTGAGTAAGAGAGCAAGCGAGCAGGGGAAAGGTACAGAGGGAGAAAGAGAGGGAATCTTAAGCAGGGTCCACACTCAGCATGGAGCCTGACACAGGGCTCAGTCCCACATCTCTGGCATCAAGAGTCGGATGCTCAACCGACTGAGCCACCCAGGCACCCCTGCTCTTCATTAAATAGCACTTTATTCTGGTTTCATGATAGAAATATCTTATCTCTCATAAATATTGACAGGTGCCTTTTTTTCTGGCTCTTTTTAACTCTTTGTGTATGTGTGTTAGAGCCTTTATTCACATGTCTGATAAACTGCTCATATTTGAGTTAGGAAATCAGATAAACTATAGGAGATTTTAGGGCTTTCTGGCTGAACATCAATGAGGCTAGACCACTTCCATACACCCTGATATCAATATTGCTGGCTATCCTTCAGTTTGGAAACCTGCTTTATTATCTGCAGAATGTAAAGCTCAAATCTTTATTGGGAGGGTGAGCAATCCCCAGTTTAGGTGGGTCAGGCAGTAATCTGTTAGCAGACTTTCAACTATCTTCTTTATTTTAGCCCTTCCTTGCCCCAAATCCTTTACTCCCTCTTGCAGAAGTAGATGATGCTACCAATTTTTGAGCCTTTTGGGAACTAACTTTATATACGGGCTAGCTCTCAGTTTTCCCCATTACTGACTTAGGAATTCAGCTTTCTTAGTTTTTTTTTTTTAATTTTTTTTAACGTTTATTTATTTTTGAGACAGAGACAGAGCATGAACGGGGGAGGGTCAGAGAGAGGGAGTCACAGAATCTGAAACAGGCTCCAGGCTCTGAGCTGTCAGCACAGAGCCCAACGCGGGGCTCGAACTCACAGACCGCTAGATCATGACCTGAGCCGAAGTCGGCTGCTTAACCGACTGAGCCACCCAGGCACCCCTCAGCTTTCTTAGTTTTGACAACTATTTGTCACACATCCATTTGCCTTCCACACTCCAAAATTTTGTTGCTGTTGTCTCTTCTCCCCTTCTCTGCCTCCCTGTGGATACATGAATTCTAAAAAAAGATCCAGTTAGTGTCATTTTAGTGGGATTTCAGAAGGAAGTAAAAGAAGATGCATATATTTAATCCACTGATTTTATCCAGGAGTTCTCACTCACCTTCCTTAGTAGGAAAGAAATGCAAACCAAACCCTGCAAGGTATTACTGACCCATTAAATATAGCTCCAGTAACCAAAGTCAACTAATTCTCATCTTTTCAACCCTCTTGTGTCAGGATTTACTCAGTCACCTCTCTGGGCTAGATTCCATGTCGCCTTGCTAACATGCATGGGAACTGAAAACCGAAGTGATTCTATGCGGCAGTCCTCAGAAGTAAGATGAATGATGTTCTCATGGAAAGAGGTAGAGCATTACCTGCAGTTTAATGTTCTTCCCTGCTGCACAACCAAAGTAGATGTGATTTCACCGTCAAGTTCTCCAAGCCTTGGGATGTTACCAACATTGGTGCACAAAAGGTAACCACAAAGCACATCCCTGTGTTAAAAGATAACAATTCTTTACTTCTTTCCACAGAGAACAAACCATGTATAGTTAGAACAATAATCTTATTCTGCTTTAGCGTTTGTTTTTCATGTTTGTTTACATTTTATTTGCTCAAATTACAAGCTAAATACGCCCAAATTAGTTTGCCTCTCACTTTAAAAAGTGTCTTCTCTGAAACTCCTATTAGTGCACCAAAATCCCAACTGTGTTCTAGCTTTTCCTGTACTGTCCATTAGTTCAAGTATTTGTTAAAGGAAATTATCCATCAGATAGACATCTTTTAGATCAGAATCTCTTTCTCTAGAACATATTACTGGATATGTTAAAACATTTTTTAATATTTGGTAAGTGAATAAATGACCTTTGGGTGAGTATTCTTTTGGAATACAGCTCTTTCTTTAACCTGTTGCCCCCAAATAAAGAAGAATTATGTGTGTGTCGGGGGGAGGGTATGTGTCTATATGTATAGACACATAACCACACACACTCATGATCCCTTTTTCAATATATTCCACTATTCCTCAACTGCCACATATAATAACTAAACCTGTAAAATATTTGTACTGGTATAAAATATTATCTGACATATTTTATGTATATAGAACATTTTAATTACTAACATACATAATTATAAATACATATACTGATAACTGTCTTGTCAAGAATGATTAGTAGACTAGCAAAATTATATATGGAAATAGGCTTTATCATATAGAGAAAAAAGAAAAATTAGAACTTACATCTATCACTAGCACAGAAAAATGTATTAATTCATCCTTAAAAAACAATTTTTAAAAGTTATTTCATTTTATCACATCTATCATAAACAAAAATGCTTTCTTAACACAGAAGAGATGGTCAACATTTTTATAAGTCTTATTTATGTGCATGGAGCTTACAAAGTACTTTAGGATATACAAAGAAAAAAAGACACGGTCAAGGAAATACACTCTCGGTGAGAAGAGAATCGCACACATAACGATAAAACAGAGAGGCTGGGACAAGGGCCACAATAATAGAAGAAAAGGCCGTGGGAATTCAGAGAAGAGGGAAATGACTTTACGTTTGTTTATTTATTTTGAGAGAGAAGGAGAGATGGAGAGTAAGCAGGGCAGAGGCAGAGAGAGGGAGACAGAGAATCCCAAGCAGTCTCCATGCTGTCAGCACAGAGCTTGACGTGGGACTCAAACCCACAAACTGTGAGATCATAACCTGGGCCAAAATCAAGAATTGGATGCTTAAGTGGCCAAACTACCCAGGCACCCCGAAAATGATTTCTAGAATAAACCCAGAAATGATAAAGTATGGAGAGAGGTGGGGGGGAGGGGCAGAGAGAAAGGGAAAGAGAGAATCCCAAGTAGGCTCTGCACAGTCAGTGCAGAGCCAGATGCAGGGTTCAAACTCACAAACTGTGAGATCATGACCTGAGCCAAAACCAAAAGTCAGACACTTAACCAACGGAGCCACCCAGATGCCCCTCAGTAGAAGAGTAGAATACAGCGTGCCAGATCTGCTTGGCTTAAAACACTGTTAAGAGGCCTTTGTAATAGACCAAGCGTTAACATAGGTCTTAGCTGGGGTAATAGGAAAGGAATGAAAAGATGAATTAAAGACAAATGGTGGGGGAATAAAAGGGAAGAATAGCCATGATTTGACATTTGGACCATGTGTCAGAGGGACAGCGGCATCAAGGTCCATTGTGAGGCTTCTCAACTGGAGGACAATGAATTATGGTGACCTCTGACAAAAACAGTAGTTTAGAAAAGTCAGAGCCAGCTAACTGAGTACATATTCTGGTGGCTTTAATTTTTGTTGCTTTTGAGATGCTAGCAGGTGCCTTCTAGGTGAGCAAGTCCTGAGGCAGCTGCAAGTGTGACCTGGGCCTTTGGGGAGAGGCCAGCATATGTGTTAAGATTTGGGAGGCTTCTGCAAGGTGGTGCTGGGATGCAGTGAAAAGGTGAGGTGAGCAGGCAACCGAAAGCTCTGAAGGATGCAGAGAAGAGGAAATGGGACGCTGAAAGTAATGCTTGTAATTCACTAAGGGATAAACTCTGGACAAACTTCATCTCACCGTTTGTTGCACTGTATCCACGTATCTTTGTCTTTTCCACAGTTACCCTTCTCTGTCCCTTCGATGTTCAGTTTCTCATAGCAGTATTTGTCTGATGCCATCACCTCTGAAGCAGAATAGAGTTTTCTCTCAGTGAGGGACAGAACACGTGAGTTACTCAAAATGTTTGCAGTAAGGGAAAGAAGCCATCTAAGGACTCTTCTTCATGACAATGTGGCCAGTTCCAAAACCTGGACCCATGGTTCTCCAGAGTTTTACTTAACCACAGATATCCTTGACTCAGCTACATTCTTCATGACTGCTCATTGGAAATTTGGAAAACCAATCTATGTCAATCTTTGATAGGATTGAGGCTATCGGTTCCAAGGAACAACACTCCTCACAATTTGGCCAATAATTAGGGCAAGATACTACCAAATGGTTCCCAGAATAAATACTCCACACTTTAATCTCAGCGCCAAATATAAAGCACAAATTTTTTACGTGTCAATTTTTATTAATCATAACGATGAGTTTATTAAAATAGCTATAATTAAATATATAACTATATATTTATATATAAATATATAAATATATAAATATATATATTTATTTTATATTATGTAATTATATATATAAATATATAAATATATATATTTATTTTATATTATGTAATTATATATAAAAATATATATAATATATATTATATAAATATATATATAAATATATATGAATTCTACCTTGTTTATATATATATAATTCATATATAATAATAAATATAATATAAATAAATATAATTATAATAATAAAATAAAATAAATATAATTATAAATAATAAATATATATGAATTCTACCTTGTTTATATAATTAAATATATAACTATATATTTATATATAAATATATAAATATATATATTTATTTTATATTATATAATTATATATATAAATATATATATTATATATAAATATATATAAATTTATATATATATAATATATATAAATATATATTATATATAAAAATATATAATATATATTATATAAATATATATATATATGAATTCTACCTTGTTTATAGTTAATTCTTATAGTTAATTCTATAGTTAAATCTATAGTTAATTCTACCTTGTTAATTCCTAACAACTATCAAAAAAAACCACCTTAATTTTATTCTGTTCTAAATAAGCTTGAATTCATGTTAAATGTATGAGGGCCAAATAGCATTTTAAACAATGTCAGTATTACAAAACTTTAATTTTGCTAAAGCCAGGGCTGGCTAATGGGATTGCCCTGTAGTGAGATCAAAAATGACTTTTGCGGGCGCCTGGGTGGCGCAGTCGGTTAAGCGTCCGACTTCAGCCAGGTCACGATCTCGCAGTCCGTGAGTTCGAGCCCCGCGTCGGGCTCTGGGCTGATGGCTCAGAGCCTGGAGCCTGTTTCCGATCCTGTGTCTCCCTCTCTCTCTGCCCCTCCCCCGTTCGTGCTCTGTCTCTCTCTGTCCCAAAAATAAATAAACGTTGAAAAAAAATTTTAAAAAAAAAGACTTTTGCAAACTAATCAAATGATTACTGTTTGTGTATATTTTATTTTTTTTAATTTTTAATTTTATTTTTTTATTTAAATTAAAGTTAACTTACATACAGTATAGTCTTGGTTTCAGGAGCATTTGTGTATATTTAAAAAAATAACTAGTCACCATTGGTAGTTCTTTTTCCCTACTTCTTGCGGTGAGCAACACTTTTTTCTCAAGCGGGGAAACAAAACTGTAACTCTGTTCAGAGTGCAAATGTGCACACACCTCCCCTCCCAAACAGAATGCAGCCACTATCTGTGACAAGTAAAGATTAGCATTATGTTTTGAGCTTGCTTTCTAATACAAATTGTCTTCTGAAGGAGTTTCAAAAAAAACTGCTTTTTGGGGCGCCTGGGTGGCGCAGTCGGTTAAGCGTCCGACTTCAGCCAGGTCACGATCTCGCGGTCCGTGAGTTCGAGCCCCGCGTCGGGCTCTGGGCTGATGGCTCACAACCTGGAGCCTGTTTCCGATTCTGTGTCTCCCTCTCTCTCTGCCCTTCCCCCGTTCATGCTCTGTCTCTCTCTGTCCCAAAAATAAATAAACGTTGAAAGAAAAAAATTAAAAAAAAAAAAAACTGCTTTCAAAAGGGCCAGTAACACTGGGGGAAAAATAATGACACAACCTTTAAATACACATTTAAATAAAGATATAATTTAAGTCATATGTTTTAGAAATCAATGTTACATTTCCCTCAGAAAATGTGACAAACTTTGAAAGCGATAATGCTGACATTTTTTTCTGACACGGTAGAGCTACCTCAGCAGAAGGTCACCTGTAATTTTAAGAGAGATGGTTGAGGAAGAAAAAGCTACTCTAGCTAAACTGCTACAGTGCCAAGGGTGCCCTATCCAGGGTCCGTGTCCATTCCATATGGTTGTACAGGTTTTGCTTAAGGACATTCAGCTGAGGGAAGTGTACACGGAGCTCAAATCCAGGTTTGTTCTATTCTCCAGGCTGCACGCTCTGGGGTGGACTTCACCTGCCTGGCAGCAAAGGCACCTTATTTCTTGTCCAAAGGCACAACCAAGTAGCCACGTGTCTTTCAAGGGAGGTGCTCCTCTCTAATTCCACAAAAGTGACCCTTTCAAGACTTGCAGTGTCTTTGAGAATCCCCCACTCATAAAGTGGTTCAAAATTAACTTCCAGCCCACACGTCATATGGCCTCATATCATACTGTGAAAGCAATCAATCCACGCTATTTACTTACTTTGCCCCCAGATGTATTTGCATTGTCTATCCCTGGTTTTACATCTTCCTCCAAAGCAAATCCCCTAAAATGGAAAAGCACACCTATTAATGATGCAGTGTCTGCTTATGTCGGATCACTGAAAAAGAAACTGTGACTGTGACAGCTAGTAGATGAGTATTATAAAGTCTTTTATCTTCAGAATGGATTACAAAACATTTAAACTGACTTTCCTCTTTTGATAAGATTTCAGTATTTCTTTCATGCTGGCACACATGAAAGATTTAGGTAAAGATGAAGTAACCTACCTGAATACCATCACATGAATATCCATCCATTTTATGAATATTTGGGGCACACTAGGAAATGAAAACAGAACTGTGAACCACGTGCACAGCAAAATATCAGGCTGAGCTAATCCCTGTAATGTTTCCATTAAAAAAAGGTAAAATAAAAGTCTGATAATATGGTAAGTCTCTTAAAACAACTGAAAATAAAAACAAAAAAGATCAAGAGAAAGCAAAAGGAAATGTAACAATTGGTGCACTTTCCTCTAAAAATATGCATCTACCAGAGGTATAAACAGTTGATTACATAGTAGCAAATAAAAAGAAGCAACAGCAATGACTCAGACAACCCCAACATTTCAGAGCATCTTGCTTTATACAGATACATCATTCCTCAGAGCGAGAAAAACGAGAGCGCAAAACAAAGCAAGGAGGATCCCAACGTAAATGAAGCAATAGCTAGTTTCCTCTTTTTTACCATGAGAAGCACCACAGCCCTTACTCTTAAAATGCTCCTTGAGCAGAAATCCACCTAGCGCACATTAGAAAAATCATGTTATTTTATAGCCTCGGTTTTCCCTTGTAGCAAGTGCAGAAAATTGTAAAACATTCCTGTGTGGCTATAAACAGTAATTTTTAAATTTATTACACATTTTTTTCTATCTTTAATAATTACACACTCACTTGAGAAAAGTTAGTAAATGTAAAAAAAGTAAAAACACACACACAAAAGTCTCATGTTCCCACCACCCAGAGACAATTTTTTATATTATGGTACATCTTTTTCTTTACATTTTTCTACAAAATTTTTTTATTCTTTATTTACTTTCTTTTTCTTTCTTTCTTTATTTTTGAGAGAGACGGCTCGTGAGAGTGGGGCAGGGGCAGAAAGAAAGAGGGAGACAGAAAATCCTAAACAGGCTTCACAAGGTCACCTCAGAGCTCAACGCAGGGCTCGAAGTCATGAACTGTGAGATCATGACCGGAGCCGAAATCAAGAGTCAGATGCTTAACCGACTGAGCCACCCAGGCGCCCCCAAAATTTGATTTTTTTAAACACAGGTATGTAATCAAGTTATAGATAGTATTTTATATTCAGCTTCTTCTCTTTATTTTTTCATCACATGAATTTCCTCAGGTCACAATAAGTGTTTTTGTAGGGAATCTCTTTAATAGCTGTAGTACGTTGCATTGTGCTAACAAACCATATAACCACCGTACTGCATTATTCATTTATAATAATAAAATATTATAAATTTATAAAATACTCATTTATAATTAAACAGCAGTTTATGCTGTTACAACTAATTCAACAAGAGGATCTTTATATGCCATCTTTGGATTTGGGCTTCTTTTTTAAAAAAAACTCCTACTTACTGGATTTCCAAAGAAGTTGCTTTAATACACTCCCCCTCCAGGAACATATGAGGCCATCATTAATTGTATCCTCATCATCACTACGTGTCAACTTAGAAAAACAATGCTAATCAGATAGTAAGAAAAGAAAATACTTTCATATGAAAGATCTTTAGTCTCTTAGGATGACTACCTTTAAAATAAAACATTTTTAATGATTAATGCAGGTTTACCACTATTGAATCCCTCTTCTCTAGAAGAAAAAGATGTAGGCTGTCCTTGTTTTGCATGGCGCCAATATACATGAATTTCAGTCACCATGGTTTCGTTAAATGACATCAGTACCCCAATGACACGGTTCCAACTTCAGTTACCACAGCGTATTGACTGTGAGTAACTGCATAAAGCACAAACTTTGCTGCTAACTCGTTAGTCGGTGATCACTAGGTATATGACAGCTGCCATTGTGGTCAGTGATCCAACCTGTCATTTCTCACAAAGTCCGCAAGGGACTGGTACTCGCCTGGATGCATTTAGTTCATGCACAGACAACACAGGTTGTAGCTGTGCTGCCTCTCTGTCTCTGGGTAATAGCACGTGACATTTTATAAAACTGGACAATCCTAAGAGGGAGCTGGCCAGAAAAGACGAAAGTGCAGAAAAGAAGTGAAAAGTGATGACACTAGAAGTGAAATTCCAATCAAACGTAAATTGAGTTACAGGAAAAAAAAAAAGCACTAACTAGGAACGCTGATACTGCTGTTTGGCCAAAAAAAACCCCTCCCATTCACATCTTCACATCTCCTGGAGATATTTCACGACATTGGAGGTACGAAGGATAAAATGTCAAAAGCTGATCCAAACTTAGAAGGGAGTGTGATCATTGAACAAGGCACAGAAAAGATGCTTACTATGGATCTTAAGGTTTCTGAACAGAAGACATGTACAGCTCAAACTACTCCTGATAAGCATTTTACAACAAAAATAAAGCTTTTAATTCTCAATGTTTGTTTTAATTTAGCATGCTAAATAAATACTGGTTTATTTTTTCATTTCCTTATTCACTTAAAACCAAGAGTAAGAGAGGTTTTAGTAGGCTGGCAACATTTTTTAAAGATCACAGAACAACTCTCATTTTTTCCATTGATTAAGATGACTTTACATGACTTCAGCCTGCATGGTCATTTTTATGGTCCCACACTACCATGCAAACTGAAGACTGTCTCTGTATATATAAGGACCATGTGAAATCTGTGAACTCTCACCAAAGTGTATCAGTTCCCGCATCTTCTCCATTTACAACTACATGATACTAAATTCAAGAGCAGGTATTAATGGGTGAGGTGCTGCATATGGCCTCAGATCAACAAAAGACAGAACAGACCCCTTCTCACAACCCAGTGCTCTGTGGGTCTCTGTGCCTTGGCTGGCTCCTGTCTCAACCAGCTGAATTGAAAATTAGACAAAAAAACAAATGCCTTTTACTCTCTCCTTAAAACCAAAATAGTTAAGGTATGAATGTAGTCTTAGGTTAGTTCAACATTAAGATAAAATTACACGGAACATCTGCTCAAGCTTTGATCACGGAAACTTAAATTCCAGAAGTAAATAAAGAGAGAATGAGAACTGATGTAGAAAAGACATCGTGTCCCTTGACACTCTGTCTGGGGGCCAGGGCACTTAAGCTAACCCTGCTTTTTTGCCATCAGGTTTAGAGGAATGATTCTGTAAAGTACCTGGCTTGAATTTCCTGAGCACGTTTCACGAATATCGCAATCATTTACTGCTTCTCGGCACACAGTCCCCATAGGCTGAAACTAAAATGAACAAAAATCAATGTGTAAAACTGTTGAAGAAAAAAAATCTCTCACAGTATCTATCGTCTTAAAAAAAAAAAGCAACATGAATATTTTTGGATAAGAATATTTTAGGCTGTTTTAAGATGGTAGTCTGAAGACCACAGTTACTGAATGAAACATTCATTTAGTAAGTTTTCAGAGAGAGTTTCTCTTGTGTGAAAGAATTTGCATACTCATCACACAGAAGTCTTACAACATCTACTAAAATAGGGTACATCTTGATGGTACCTCTCCCCAGAAGGACAAGTCAGTCCATGTTCTACTAATTTTCCCTCTCAAAAAGGTTTTGGATTTACACTTTCCTCTTCATTTCTTACTGGCACCCTTGTCACATTACTCTTCTTTGGCTTATCTGCCAAGAATCTGAATGTTACATTCCGTGCTGAATTGCAAAAGTTAGATTTTCTGGCAAAGCAATTTCTTCCCATACTGTCCTTTATCTCCTGCCTCATTTTTATATAGATCTATGGCTTGGTCTTTTATTCTTGTCTAATGTTCTTGTTATTTGTATACCTGTGTATGGGAAGAGTCTTTCCTCTTTGTTTGTTTTTGCTTTTTCTTTTCTCTATTTTCAACTACCTCAAATATTTCTCATAAGTATAGGGGTTACAAATAAAATTTTAAGCTCACTGAATTTATAAATTGCTAGAGTCTTTATCCTCACAAAACAGACACACAAAGTCATCATCTTCCTTCTCTCCTCTTCCATACTATTCTCTTTCCCTCTCCAAAATGCTAACAAATGCTATGCTTTTATGTCTACTCACACAAACACACACTCGATGTGGGCCCCTCCCTCCCCCACTAACTTCCATTTTCTCTGCCTTGCTCACAACCCTCCAAGCACTTGAGTTTCCTATTGTTCCTAGAATGTGAACAGCCCACTCCAATCAGGATTTCAACAGTATTTCTTAGAAGATCGAAACAAAATTTGTATTCATTTAGTTACCAAGTATTTACTAGGCACTTAACATGTGCCAGGCACATTCTAGTCACTGGGGATTCAGTGGAGGAAAAAAAAGCACAAGAATCCTGCTTGCAAGGACCTCACATTTTAGTGGGAGTAAATAGGCCATGAAAATAAGGAAATAAACAAGTAATTTAAATTCATATACTCTGGTTCTTATCCTTCCAATTTCTTGGGATTGAGGTAAGTAAGCCACAATTTTAGAACATTCTCAGGTACAAATATAAGCAGATTTAAGATGGAGTTTATATGAGAGTGTAAATGTTCTAGAACTGCCAAGAAACTTCTGAAAGAAAGCCCAGTGAAGGACAGTTTGCTCTAAGTGCTGGGATATGCAGTAGATAAAGTGACCCAAATCCCTGCCCTCTTGAAACTTACCACTGAGTAAAGAAAAATAATAAGTCAATGGGCAATGTTTTAGAGCAGGGGTTGGCAAATTATAGCTTGAGGACAAAAAGTGGCTGTCCATCTGTTTTATTGGAACATAGCCATGCTGATTAGTTTCCGTATTTTTTTACAACATTTTTAAAAAGTTTATTTATTTATTTTGAGAGAGAAGGAGACAGCGTGAGCAGGGGAGGGGCAGAGAAAGAAAGGAAGGGAGAGAATCCTAATCAGGCACCCTGCTGTCAGCACAGAGCCCAACGTGGGCTCGAGCTCATGAAGCTGTGAGATCATGACCTAAGCCAAACCCAAGAGTTGGACACTTAATCGACTGAGCCACCTAGGTGCCCCTTGTTTCTGTATTTTCGATGGCTGCTCTCAAAGGTAGAGTTGAGTAACTGAGACAGAGAGCTTATGACCCACAAAGCCTTAACTATTTACTACTTGACCCTTTACCTAAAATGTTTGCCAACTCTGACTTACAGATACTTTAGCATAAATACATACAGGGAAAACAGAGATACACAGGATTTCTCATCCTGTTTTTCTGTTCTCCCTCCTCCATTCACTATCCTGCCTCTGGCTCCTCCAGGAGGGTAGGGTGGGAGTAAGAGCCGGAGGTGCAGGATAGAGAGAGTGGCAAAAAGCTCTTACTTGACTGGTGTAACTGTAGCTTACTTTGGGGGATAGTTAATCCTGGCATTTTATTGTACATATTATGAGTCTATTACTTTATATTTGTTCCTTGAAATATTCATATCACAAAGAGCCTAATTCTATACTTCAAAATAAAAATGGCATTTTATAAATGGGCAGACTTAAAACATCGAAGATTAAAATAAATGATGGGGGACCCATTGTTACGGCAGTTGGAGAAGCTGACAGATTATATAGTTGATGCAGCCCAAATTTAAAAATGTCTGTTTCATATTTGATTTTATATTCCTTTTTTAGAAAGTGCTTTCAGAGATCTCTGCCAGTGCCTTGCTTGTCTTAAAAAGCTGCCAGAGACATAGTGATAAAGTGGAAACAACACAAATGCTGCCAGCAGATCTGGGATGTAACTTCACATTTATTCCTTAATAGCTGAATGAGCATATGCAGGTTATATCACTTCCTTGAGACCAGGATTGCTCAACTGGAAAAATAAGGATAATAATGCCTTTCCCAAAAGTGTGGTTGTGAGCATTATCTAAAACAGCAGTTTCAAGCAGCAATGATCTTACCCCCAAGGGGACATTTGGCAATGTCTGGAAATATTTTTGGTTGTCTAGGCTGGGAGGGGTGGTGCTTGTATCTAATGGGCAGAAGTCAGGGATGTTGCTAAATAACTTACAGTACACAAGACACACCCTCAAAACAAAAGAAAAAATTATCCAGCCAAAAATGTCAATAGTGCCAGGGTTGAGAAATCCAGATACATGATGATATAACATAAAAGTGTTTACCACAATCCCCAGCACACAGTAGATACTTAGTATGATAGGTTCATATCCTACTCTCCCTTAACTCATTAGACTAACATTAGTCAATCAGCATATAATCAATAAGAGAGTGTTGCACGTATTTATTCTTCATTCAACAAATATTTACTAAGAACCTGTAGCAGTTACTGGGTAAGTGCTAGGGGCACGTAGGTGGCTCAGTCAGTTGAGTGTCTGACTTTTGATTGTGGCTCAGATTATGATCCTAGAGTCATGGGATGGAACCCCATATTGGGCTCCACACTGAGCAGGGAGCCTGCTTAAGATTCTCTTTCTCTCTCTCTCTCTCTCTCAGCTCCTCTCCTGCTCAGGCTCTCTCTGCTAAAAAAAAAAAAAAAAAAATACATACTAAGATGTATACCAAACCTCAGAGATAATGTAGAATATTGTACCAGATTTTATATGAGACGAGAAAAAAAGAAATAGATTTATTTGAAAAAGATAAGCCTCAAATAACTTTTCGTCCTGATGTTAAGGCTTAAATATTTGGAGAGAGGTATAGGATGCCATTGGGAGGATGAAAACAGATAATGTGAATAAAGATGCATTCTAAACTCTCATGTGAAGTGTTATCATGTCTAAAAAGTACAGCTTCCGATCTCTCAACTGCTAATGCAAGAAATATACCAAGCAGAGCGGCAAGGAAAAAGAATCTACTGAATAGCCACTTGGCTTTACAAAGAAAGGAAAAACACAATCCGAAGGTTAGGAACACCTGGCTTCATACAATGTGCATATTTCTCAGGGAGGCAGTAATAAGAAGACAAACTGAGGAGATTAACAAGGTTCAGGACCCAGCTCTGTGACTTACGTGGTACAAGACCCCAGGCACACTCGCACTTAGTCACTCAATATATCTTAGACACTACTATTGTTATTACATTATATTTACCCAGTCTCAACGATTAAATCAAATATATCCTCTTTTTTTGTCAATTAGTCATTGCTCAACATTTATTTACCTTGCATTTCTTACAACAAAGACCATCGCTGCATTGAGAGTCTTGAGTCAAGGTGCATTTCTTACAACACTCTGCTCCTTCAAGGACACATTCCTAAGGAATATAAACATTTGTAGAACATCAGAAAATCATGTCATTTTCCTGAAAGTTGCAGAATATTTTTTAAAGAAAAGTATATAGACCCCCCCCAATAATAATCTTTCTTCCATATATCCTATGAAATTTCCAGATATAACACCAGCTCTGTATGTCTCAGTGTGTGGAATGACTCTGAATAACCTAAAAAAAAAAAAACATCAAAACACCCAGAGACTTACTGCAGGGGTCCCACAGTCACACTCCTCTCCAGTTTCGATGAAGCCATTGCCACATTCAGGGGGATCGAGCAGCTGCAGGATGAAACCAAAAAGACAACTACAATTTAGATAAATCAAGATCAAAGACCTTATGAGGGACCGTAAGTGCCACACCTACGCATGCGGCATACTTATCAATCATTTCAAAGTATATTTTTATTTTCCCAAACTTGAAAGCTTAACTTTAGAATTTTAAAACTGGGAGCTTTAGAACAAAAGTGGCTACTTCTGTTTCCATTTCAGATTTAATTATATTTACATAAGTAACATACATATCAAGTCTAGTAAATTCCACCAAAATAAAGATGATCTAGCCATTGACCCTTGAAAATTTCATTTCAAAAAGGAAGCAAGAGATTCTGTTCAAGAAAGAAGCAAGAAAGTCTGTTCAAATCTTGGCTCAGCTACTTATCTTGGGCAAATGGCTTGTCATCTCTGAGCACATAGGTGCCTTAATATTTCAAGCAATAATAATAATAATATTAGCTGCCCATCTACATCACAAATTATTGTGAGGATCAAGTTCAATTATCTGTGAAGGCCTACTAACTATATCTCCTTGTGAAACAGAGTTATTTCATAGACAAGTAGGAAAACATCACAAAAATTAATAAATCCATTGATTTATTTAGTATTAAATAGAACTCCTCCTATTAACATAGTTTTACAGATAATGGTAATAATAATTTGCCCCAGAGATGGAAGCAACTTTTGGCCTGTACAAGAGTATATTTTAAGGCCATTTTATCTTTTAACTCTGTATCAATTACATTATCTTTTGAGCATAACTTACCTTATGGTGATAGTTAAAATTAGTAAGTAGCTGCTATGTTCCACTTACATATTACTTACTCAGAAGTTCGTCAAAGTTTATGTGTTATAGAATGGGCTGGAACACACACCTATCACAGACATACACCCACACATACACTTTCTTAACTAATTAGAGGGGGGAAAACAGAATAAAAAAAGCAGCAATAACAATAACAAAACCCCCACCTGATTTCAAATATTCTCTTCTCTCCTACAAAATAATCAAAACATCTTTAGATTCTATTTTCAGTTGAAAGGGATCGTAACAAATCAGACAGCTTTAAAAGCCAAACTAAAACTTATTAAGGTGAAAAACACACGTATTCTTTTACTCTGAGTTCAGAATAACCAGTTATTTTGGTAAAGAGGCTTGAATTGTTTTTCATTTATAGCAGCAGGGATTTAGATCAAATATCCCTTCTGAAGTTTTGCAACAAGTCTCACAATTATCAAGTTGCTTTTCAAGGCAATATGATACTCTTCCTAAATTTCACTGGAACAGAGAGAGAATGAAACCAGGAAAAATGATTATAAATGCAATGCCACTCATTGCTATGGCACACAGAAGCATGGAATGGTTCACATAATTAACAAGGACAAAGCTTTCTACTGCATGCAGTTTTCCAAATGCATGAGGAAATTACTGCTTTCAAGTCAGTAACCAGAAGATGCCCTGCATGTTGGAAAAGCCTCTGACAAAGTCTAAGTACACAAAGACTTTCTCCTTTTCTGCTGTAAGCAGCCTTGGTTTTTATACTGAGAAGTAATGGTAATTTTAATCATACTGCTCATTCTGAAAGGCAGTGGTGGGGAGTAATGTGGGAAGCAATGCCCTCCTTGCTATCAGTATGAGTTGTGATTACATATCCAACAAACAAGGATCCAAGAACATGAGAAAGAAGGCAAATGACACCATCTTTGTAAGCTAATTATTTTTCAGAAGGAACACAGTCTTTCTACCTGCTTTCTATTCCTATCAGAAGAGCCCCAAATGCCCAAAATTAAGGCTGACTTTAAAATGCAGACATTTTAGGGGCGCCTGGGTGGCTCAGTCAATTAAGCATCTGACTTCTGCTCAGATCATGATCTCGCATTCATGGGTTCGAGCCCCACATCGGGCTCTATGCTGACAGCTCAGTGCCTGGAGCCTGCTTCGGATTCTGTGTCCCTCTCTCTGCTCCTCCTCCACTTGTGCGCGCGCTCTCTCTCTCTCTCTCAAAGATGAATAAACAGGGGCGCCTGGGTGGCGCAGTCGGTTAAGCGTCCGACTTCAGCCAGGTCGCGATCTCGCGGTCCGTGAGTTTGAGCCCCGCGTCGGGCTCTGGGCTGATGGCTCGGAGCCTGGAGCCTGTTTCCGATTCTGTGTCTCCCTCTCTCTCTGCCCCTCCCCTGTTCATGCTCTGTCTCTCTCTGTCCCCCCAAAAAAAATAAATAAACGTTGAAAAAAAATTTTTAAAAAAAGATGAATAAACATTAATAAAATGAAATAAAAGCAGGTATTTTAGGGCTCCTGGGTGGCTCAGTTGGTTAAGCGTCCAACTTCGGCTCAGGTCATAATCTCACAGTTCGTGAGTTCAAGCCCTGTGTTAGGCTCTGCGCCGACAGCTTGAAGCCTTCTTCGGATTCTCTCTGTCTCCCTCTCTCTCTCTCTGCCCCTCCCTGGCTTGTATTCCCCTCCACCTCTCTCTCCAAAATAAATAAATAAACATTTAAAAAAATAAAATAAAATGCAGATATTTCACATATCTAGTATATGTACATATAAGCCAAGTTAGAAAGCCTTCTTTTGTAAGACCCAATGGCTAAAAACTTGTGCTTGTAATAGATTATAATACAATATATATAATCTAACAACTGATTATTATTAAAGATTATTAACTAATAACTCTGATCACAGTTATTACCTTGGAAGGTTTGTTGAAAAGGCAGGCACCACCCCCACTATTCAGAAAGTCGTGATACTCTTCAATATTACACTGAGTGAATTTTTTAGGAAGATAATACCTAGAAGACAGAAGAAAAACAATAATTGGGTACAATTTTAGTCCCTTATCTGTATGTTAGTCTTAAATTTGAACATTGTTAGAATTGCAACATTATTCTTAAAGATGAAAGAATAAATTCCACTTACGTACAAAATTTGTGTTAAATCCATAAGACTTTCATTCCACCAATACATTTCTAAATTATTCATTGGGTAAATAATCGTGACTATGGGTTATTCATTGTTAGCATACACATGCAAAGGAAACAACACATACCTGTATTTTCAATCAAAGAGAGCTAGGAATACTTTATTTCATAATGAGTCTTTCTTAAATATTAAAACCGGGCTGGATCCCAAACTGCACAACATCTTACAAAGTAACTGATTTATAATCTATGAATGTGTCAAAGTCATGAAAGTCAAAGAAAAACCAAAGAACTGTTCCAGATTGAAGGACACTAAGAGACATAAAACTAAACACGATGCTTGATTCTGAACCTTCTGTTAAAGGGGCATTTTTGAAATAGAGGGCTAATCTTGAATGAGGGCTAGGAATCAGATGATCTCCTTGGTTGCACTGTGGTTCTGTAGGAGGAGCTGGTCTGTAGGGAATGCACACTGAGGTGCTTGGGGGTGATGGGGCAGCAAGTTAGCAACTTAAGATTCTAAGAAGTTTCGGGCGCCTGGGTGGCGCAGTCAGTTAAGCGTCCGACTTCGGCCAGGTCACGATCTCGCGGTCTGTGAGTTCGAGCCCCGCGTCAGGCTCTGGGCTGATGGCTTGGAGCCTGGAGCCTGGAGCCTGGAGCCTGTTTCCGATTCTGTGTCTCCCTCTCTCTGCCCCTCCCCCGTTCATGCTCTCTCTCTGTCCCAAAAATAAATAAACGTTGAAAAAAAAAAATTCAAAAAAGATTCTAAGAAGTTTCTTTGTTATTATTCTTGAAACTTTTCTTAAGTTTATGTCTCTCTCTCTATATATATACACATATATATGTATATATATATATATAAAGAAAGGTATACCAAAAAAAAAATAATAAAGGATCAGTAGAAAAGGAAATGTGGCTAGAGAACAATGGCAATATATATTAAGAACCTTCAAAATGAGAAATATCCTTAAATCTGATAATTCTGCTTTAAGAAATTCTTCTTGAGGAAATAACTAGCTATGTGTACAAAGATGTTGGAACAGAGGAACTTCCCACTGGAAGTTACACAATTTATTTATTACACAAGTTGTAATAGCCAACACTATGAAAATCACCTAAATGTATAGAAATAAGAAACTGCTAACTAGACTGTGATATATTAATAAAATAGAATACCATGTAGTTATTAATAATAATGGTGTCAAAAACTACTCAGAAAAATGCTGACTATATAATATGTTAAGTAAAAAATGAATAAACAATGACATATGCAAGATCCAAATTTTATAAAGCAAGAATAAACATGGAAAGAGAAAAAAATACTAATTAGCAGTATTTTCACATTAACCATGGCTATTACCAAATAATGAGACAAGGAGCAATTAATATTTAATTTTCTATTTTTCAAAAATTGTTTTAATTGAACATTTTTTCATGTTGATTTATTTTTAAGAGGAAGAGACAGGGTGCAAGCCGGGGAGGGGCAGAGAGAGAGGGAGACACAGAATCTGAAGCAGGGTCCAGGCTCTGAGCTTTTAGCACAGAGCCCCGACGTGGGGCTCGAACTCAAGAACCGCAAGATTATGACCTGAGCCAAAGTCGGACGCTTAACCAACTGAGGCACCCAGGCACCCCTAACATTGAACTTTTATAAAAGTGAAACATAATTAAAAGAATAATGGATAGTTTTTATAAAGTCTCTCCCACCAGCCTGCAAGTACGATGTCCACTTATATCCCTACTTCTTTCTACCACAAAGGTTAATGCTTTGTGAATCAATTAATGGAATTTACAATGATTATTCATCCTAAACTAATTTGTCAAGTGTTTCATGCCAAATAAAGGTATCCTGGGTTTACGTTATCTGAATTATTTTATTTCCTTCACTTCATCTTCCTAATAGGTCATGAACTTTATGCTTTATTTAAGAAGTTCGTTACACATATTACTTACTTTTTTCCTTCCATTGCCTATACCCTAGTCAAAGTTTTTATCATCTTCCCCTCTAATCCATCCTACATATCTCTGTCTGAGTTATGGGATTTAAACAGGATTTCTTTAAGTTCCCTCTTCACTCTACTGGCCCAAACTTGAGATAGCTCCCCACTGGGAAAGAAAAAAGTGACTAATTCTTAGTGTTGGACCCCTAGTGTTGGAGTCCAACTCTAGTTCAGCCTCTACCCTGCAAAGGAGCCCTCTGGGGCCTCAGCCTGGCCCAGCCTCCTGCCCACTGCTTACCTGGGGGTTTAGTCTGCTCTTAGCAGTGACAGGAAACTCACCACCTTATAGGAAAGTTCTTTCTACATATGAAGAGTTGGAATTTGTGGATTTCTCTTACCTTCACCGTGCCAAGTCTGACTTCCTATAACTGTCACACACAGTTTTGTGTGGTTACCTGTGTCAAATAAAACTAACTCCTCTACCATGCCATGGCTCTTCAAATACCTGAAAGCCGAAATCTCCCTAGGCTCTTCTCGGAAACTTCTTTTTTTGCAGGCTACTATATTTATTTTGAAGGGCAACTATATCTATCTATTTGCAGGGTAATGTATCTATTATAGTCAGTGCTTTCTTAAAATTTAATTTTTATATCTTTAAATAGGACTGGTGGTCATCTCAACATGCTTTCCAACATTTAGGAGTACACAGAAACTTCAGAAAGTAGAAATGAAAGGGAAAGTACCCATCAGAAATACATGTCCATAATTAGTACTGTTAGGTGACGTTTGACACAGCTCAAATTTTATATAGCATTGTGCTAGACAATGTCTTATGTTAGAAGCTTTTCTCTTGCACACATCTATTTGATGCAAGAGGAGTTCAATGCAAAGAGCTATATATATATTTCTGAATGTCGCCATTTGATCTTGCTACACATTATGCTTAGTCTAAGTAGATTGTCTATAAAATTTTGTTTCTAGTAATTAAGCAGAATAATCAAATATAACATACTAAATAGCTTTTAAAAGATAAGGACCTCTAGCTTTCAATTTAGTAATTGTTGGAAAATTACAGCTATGGATAAGGATTTTTATCATTTACTTTTATTACTAAACAGAAAATCCAAAGGTATTTTGAAAAATATTTTAATACATGTTTGCATACACATTCCCTCAATCATTTGTTTTCCTTGTCATACATTTCTTGAGAGTTCAAAATTCAAACACCAATGAATATTTATTGAAAATCAAGTGTGTCAAGAGATGATGGTGTGAAGTCAAACAAAAATATCTACGTAATCTTCAAAAAGTCACAACTAATTGGTGAGTATAAGGATATGTGGAATTAAATTACAACACAGGAGTTAAAATTACAATAAATCTAAAATGACTAGAAGTGTGGTTAGAGAAAAATGAGAATTCCAGATGAAGACAATATACTAAAGGAACCAGAAGAAGCTGGAAATTACATTAATGGTGAGCAAATTTTTAAGAAGCTTAAAATCAATGGAGGATTATCGTTAGAAAATTTAAAAAAAAAAAAGCTGGAAACGCCTGTATAATTATGGCAATAAACAAACCGACAACCATGAACAGCAGTGGAAAATGAGGTTATAAGTGATGATGAAGAAAGATTATGCATATCTAAGTACTGGAGGAAGAAATCCAAATCTTATTTTTCAGACAATAGAGACTCACAAAAGTTCTAAGCAGGAAAATGATTCACACACATGAAGAGGAAAGTAGAGAAATTTGTGCTGTATATTTTCAGTGAACTAGGGCTACATATTATCAGCATAGATAAACCTTACAAACATAAAGATCAAAAAAAGCAAGTCACAGAAGACTACATATAATATGACCCCTTTCATATAAACTAAAAGTTGCAAAGCAATGCTATGTATTACTTCAACACACACACATATAAACTGTGAAAGGTGCTTGTGAATGATACGAATCAAATTCAAGACAGAAGTTACTTTGGTTGGGGCTGGGGACCAATAAAAGAGAACACAAGGAATATTTAACTATGTAGGTGGTGTTTGTTTGTTTGTTCAGGCTGGGTGATGGTATACAAGTGTTTACTCTTCTATGCTTTATACCTTTTCAGTAATGATGGAAATGGAGTTCAGAAGGGGAGAAAGGAAGGCTGAAAGTTGCCTGAGTATCTGGAATACTATTAAAATAATAAGAGCTAAGAGCTCAAGATGATAAGAGTTTAAAGGAGTAGTGATGAGCTTGACATGAAAAGAATGGTTGTACAACTTATCTAGGAAAAATAAATAGAAGACTGGCATCTGATAGTGTGTGAAGGGTTTAGAAATGAAAACCTTTCTCAGGACAGCAAAGTGTACACATCTCTTCCCTACTCCTTGCTCGGTGACGTACTATTGGTAGCCTGAAATCAGCAATTGTAGGAGTATTTACACCACAAAAATCTGAGAAAGCTACAAATCCAGGCTCTTTTCTTGTTTTTGATTTTGAATATCAGCTTACTAGCACATTACTGTTTACAACCCATTTAATTAGAATTGAAGAGACAAAAGAAAATTCATAGGTAAGCCACGAAGAACACACCTGTTCCTCACTTCTTACATTTCTAGCCTAGATTGAAGCCTACAAATGTCTTTGGACTACTATCTTAACTGACGTCAATTGTTTTCATAAATAAGAAACTATTTTGTGAAAATACTTTATAATACAGAGCCATTGAGAAAATCTACTTCCGATTTTCTTTTTAAAGTCTTTGGTGAGGTTGCGCGCACTAAGTTATTTAGTATCATATTCCTAAGAAGACAACAGCACAGCAGGAAAGGGAAAGCGAGTTATTTTCCAAGAGAGGTGGCTCACCCAGTGTCTCCCATTATGCATCCAGACCACGTGTCCTCACATTTACACTCACCTAAGAGAAAATGAATACACATGCCTTGTTATAAAGTGAAAAAAGGTGCGTTAGAGTAGCCTGTTTTTAAACAGTATATTTTCACTTTATTCCTTAAATACCTTTTAAAAAGTAATACCTGTTTTCTAATTTTCCTTATATTTGAAGTTTTCTATGCAAGTATAACAACAAAAATCTACTCTGATCATATCAAGATTATATAATTTTTATAACAATAAAATCTTGATATTTGCTTCAAAATGGCTTAACAATTCCAGGGGCCCCTGGGTGGCTCAGTTGGTTAAGGGTCTAACTTTGACTCAGGTCATGATCTTACAGCTCGTGAGTTCAAGTCCCACTTCGGCTCTGTGCCGACAGCTCAGAGCCTGGAGCCTGCTTCAGATTCTGTGTCTCCCTCTCTCTCTGCCCCTCCCCTGCCTGCTCTCTCTATCTCAAAAAGTAAGTCTTTTTTAAAAAAATTTTAAGAAAATGGTTTAACAATCCCATACCAATGAAACAGCATCACTGTAGGATTCTGGTTTCACAGTTCCTTATGGGAATTCCTACACTTTCTTGTCCAGTTTTAAAACCTCTGCACCAAAGCTGCTGGCAGAAGGTAGTATAGCATACTAGTTAAGCAGAAAAGGCTTAAAACACCTGGGTTCAAAACCTGGGCTTGCCACTTAATTTATGTGTCATCTTGAAGACATTACCCTTTTGACATCCAGTCACGTTATTCTGTAAAATGGGGCTGATAATTGGTATGGTGCAGGATTATCTTGAGGATTAAACTAGTATCTAGATGTAGATAATAGTGCCATTCGGTTATGTCTTATAAAGGGTACTTCATAAATGGTAATAGTTATTATTAACAGAAACAGTCTCATTTATATTTATTATTAATACAATAAATAAGGTTCTAATCAATTCACTCCAAATACATAATATTTGACCATTCCTGATAAATTAACTTTACCTACTTGAAAAAACATATTCTTCCCTGATAGTAATCCTAGCGTATTTTACTAGATCCATATTTTACTAAGCCCTTTACGAGGTCTGATCCTGGCAGACAAGTTCTACGTCTGTGGCCATACTAAGAGATGTTTTAAATAAACCATAATAGAAGTATGCCTTAAACCTATATGCCTAAGATTCTCTACTAGACCATTTGAAATTAGCAAACTGAGCTCAATTTTTAGGTGAAATTCAACAATAAATGTATCATCACACAGCTTTAAACGTTTATTACACATGGAAAAATTTTCACCTGCAATATAAATATTACCTTGTATTACTTTTGACAAAAATGTTGTATGCCCTGGCTGTTTATCTTATACTGTTACCCAAACTCTTTTGATCAAACAACTGAATTCAAAATCTCATTCTCTAAAATATTTATAGATAGTCTATTTTAAATACAACTAAACCACAAGGGTGAACTTACCACTTGCTAACTTTCTTTTGTCTGAGATAATACCAATATTATGAGCTAATGACTGGGCAAGTGTAACTGCCATTAAATCAGTTTTCCCAAACTGAAAAACAAAAACAAAATACATGTAAATACAAATTATTTTTTATTTAAGATGGGCCAGAGAAAGATGTCATAATATAATTGGAAATATGTAAGTTCTAAGCATCTTATTTAGCAGAGGTTAAACCAGTAGCTAAAGCTGAACTATGGAGCATTTGGGAAAAAGCTGTAAGAAATAAATCCACATTTGATAAAGTCTTACAGGGAAGCCTAGAAGCCAGAGAATCACCAACTTTTGGGTTTTGAAACTTAAGTCTAATTGTGAGTCCAAATTTTACCAGTGACATTTCTGAAAAACTTAATACTTGTATATACTTAAATCAGTCTTTTAGGTAATAATAAAAATAAAGGTGTAAATTATTTGGAACTTGTTTATCTTTGTGTATCCATCCAGTTCACTCCTGAAATTTCCCCAAATTAAACAGAGTGTGACTTCAGAAAACAAATGGTATGGGTAAAAGGAAGTGGTAATGATCTGTGGGCAAAAGAAACTTGAGAAGACCAATAAAAGATATTTTTTTCATTATGTCGATTTAATATTTTTCTTGTAGATCACTTCCATTAGACTTAGTGCCCTAAGGGTATATCCAAAAGACAGTTTTCTTTGGAAAACTTAATCTATTTTTTTCTCTAAAAATTTACCAAATATTGAAGAAGGAAGAAAATTTCTAACTGGGTTGTTAGGTAGGAAGCCAATGCTTCAGAGAATTACTCAATTCTCCAGAAAATCAGCCAATGTAATAAACAGGGTTTTATTTTCAATAAAGGTAAAAGTAAAACATTTTCTCTATATAATCTGTAAATAGCTAAATTTGCAGATTATTCTAAGGAGAACATGAACAGAATTATTAAATATGATCTTCCATTATTTTCCTATTCTTTGTCCTCTGATCATTTTGGTTGTTAATAAAACAACCTAACATCTAGAGAATGTGGAATATGAGAAATGATCTCTTAAATATTAGGAAAACATTTTCAGCCATCATACCACTTTGTATTGTACAGATGTTCACACCTACTTCATTCACGCCTCCTCCTTTCAGCAACGAGCAAATCCCACCAATATAAGCTGCCCCGCTCCGGCTACTCTCAAATTGACTTCCCCTTTTAGAAAAGGAAATGGAAAATGCTTACTCTTCGCAGTTCAAATATCATTGCACCTCTCATTATTAATTTACCACACTTATTTTCTCAAGGAAAAACATTTCTATACTACATATTCCTGAGTAAGTGAGGAATGTGAATACGGTTTACACACATAGCCAAAGAAAAACGTCTGAGGGATGTTTCCCCACATGAGCGATAATATCTTAAATAGGACCATACTTATTTTAAAAACTTACTAATATGAGGTATTCTGAGGATACAAAAATCACTTCTGTGTTTATTTCTGGACAAAATACATAATTTGAATCTCTTAATGAGAAAACATCAGACATTCCCACAAGGAGGAACATTCTATAAAATAACTGACCTACACTCTTCAAAATGTTAAGCCCATAATACACAAAGAAAGGCTGAGGAGATCTCCCAAATTAAAGGAGACTAAAAAAACAGGACAATTAGATGCAATGCATGACCCCGGGTTGGGTCTGAATGGGGGGGAGGGAATTAGCTATCAAAGACATTATTCAGATAACTGGAGAAGTCTGAATATAGACTATGGGTTACTTAAAAGTCTTGTGTCCCCATTAAATTTTCTAGTTTTAGTAATTTACTCTGGTGATATAAGAGAATGTCTTTATTTTTAGGGAATATATATGTATTTAGTAGTGAAGGCCCAGTATGTGAGTATCTCCAACTTCCTCTCAAATGGTTCCAGGAAAAAAAAAATGAATAGATAGAAAAATAAATGAAGGGGCGCCTGGGTGGCTCAGTTGGTTAAGCGTCCGACTTCGGCTCAGGTCATGATCTCACAGTCTGTGAGTTCGAGCCCCGCGTCAGGCTCTGTACTGACTGCTCAGAGCCTGGAGCCTGTTTCAGATTCTGTGTCTCCCTCTCTCTCTGACCCTCCCCGGTTCATGCTCTGTCTCCTTCTGTCTCAAAAATAAATAAACGTTAAAAAAAAATTAAAAAAAAAGAAAAATAAATGAAAGCGAAAAAAAGAAGGAAGGGAGGGGAAAAGGCATAGAAGGACAGAAGGAATAAAATCATACACAAATGGGGCCAAATGTAAATAATTGATGAATCTGGGTAAAGAACGTAAGATATTTCCTTGTAGTATCCTTGTAACTTTTCTGTAAATTTGAAATTGTATAAAACTTAAAAGTTATCTCAAAATACACTCTTTGACTTCCATTTAAACTTCCTTCAATAGTTCTTTAGATAACAGGTTTTTTATATGCTATAATATATAATTTGCTATTATATCACATATGCATTTTACCCCAAAAAAACTGAAATAGTGAGAAGAAATTAAAAATAAACTTCAGAAATACTAACGTCTCCCCTTGGAACCAAAACAAAGGTAACATTAACATTTAAAAGAAAGAAACTTAAAAGAATATAATTAATCTGTTAAGAATATTCTTTATAATATTACCAGTACTTTTACTCAATACTCTGATTAAAATATCTTAAAAATTAAATATAAATATATATTCAGTAATAAAATAATTCAAAATTAAACTTCTTACACTTTCATGACAATTTCAAACAACCTATACTTTAAAACTTCTTCCAAATGTATCTGCCATGTCAAATTCTAACTGCACTATACAGCAGAAAGGATATATCTCAGTCACAAGTAATAGAACATTCAACATGGAACCAAAAAAAGTAATAAATCATAAGTTACGTACGAAAAAAGGTGAACTGCATCACTTTTCTCTTTGATAAAATCCCTCCTGTATTTCATAAACTCACGTAGGGTGATCAATGGATTTTCAGATATGGCAAACTTGTTGTCAGCTGCCCAGGTTTCCATGGCAACCAATACTATCCTTGTCTTCAGTTGGTCTTTATAGATCTAGTATATTAACAAAATGAACACACCAGCTATATACATGCAGTGAAATCAAATGATTTATGAACAGGACTATAAATCTTTTATTAAAACCCTTGCATTTTAGTTAAATGTAAAAAACTCTAGTGTCTTTGAGGGAGATAATTATTTTTCTAATTCCTATGCATTTTCCTTGAGTAACAGAGAATCAAATTGTTTACCAACTAATTTCCAAAGAACAGAACACTAGTTAGAAACAAAAGATCCCTTTTTGACAAATATTTGCACCCTTATTCAAGGCTCCCCCTGAGTCTATTTTCTGGCACCCTGGAAAAAGAATTTATGCATTCTTGGGTTTTCCAAGCAAAGAAAGGAACAACAAAAACACCCCAAGGATATAATTTCTATGCAACCTAACTGGCCCCAATTAAACTCACACTGCCTTGTCAAGAAAAGATTCAGAAAGTGAACACAGTAGGATTACTTAGTGCATTATTCCCAGAGACCTAGGCACTCTCTTGAAAATAGCATAACTGCTGTACTGTTTCTCTGTATCTTTGTTAAGGGCTAGGGCTCAACTTTTTATTTTTCAATGTGAAAAATACAAGAAGAATTTCAAGCGTAAATCCATGGGTAACTCTGACCACCGCCTTTTATCCTCTTCCCAGCCAGGGATCAAAATCAAGGAAGTCCACTGCAAGGTTACTAGGGACATAGAGGACACCTTGCCTGAAGGGCAATTCAGAGCACCGAAAATATATGAACCATATTATCCATTCTATTAGCAATCAGAAGAAATTCCTCTATGGCAATACTAAGTAGAGTTGATACTTACCAAATCCGCCATGTTCACCACCGATTTTGCATATGTATTGGTATGTACAACTGAAAGCCGATGTTTTTTAAACTGAAAACAAAACAAACAAACAAGTGAAGGGTTTCCAAGGTCATCAGCAAGTAATCACCTCAGCAGACAAAAACATAAAGTAACTGAAATATCTCTACAGCTTTCTGTAAAAAAAAATGTAAGAATTGAGAATTAGTTCTTTGTATGTTGTATAGTCTAGGAAAGGCTCTTAAAGTTTGAGGCCTCAGTTGATTCAACTGTGAGATAAAATAAAAAAATACCTATCCCATCCATTTCACAAGTTTATTTTTATCACAGAATTGTTACTCAAAATGATAAAACATGAAAGTTGTCTATGAACTGCAAGGCATGCAAATATAAGTAGGGTGGACAGCCACAAAAATGTACGTGAATACTGCTGTACGTATAAAAACTTACAAGTTCTACAAGACTTAATCAGTAAGAAGAAGAAAGTCCTAACGGGTCACAAAGAGGTAACTTAAAGGCTAGATGTGGATGCCATAAACCTTTCGTTTGGCCTCAGTAGTGTTTTAGAAACCAAGAACTATGTAAACCTGATTTCTGGCTTCCCTTAAAATTAGCATTCTCCCCATGGTGATAACTACCAAGGCTAAGAGGCAGTTACTTCCATTAGACAGGCCATGTAACTTTGCTTTTGCCGTAGGCCTCAACCTCCTCCCCCATTGTTTTACTCCTGGCTTATTTCACTTGTGTTACCTGCCTATAGACATCTGAATCTGTGCTGTCCTAAAACATCCAAATATATGTTTTTATAACTTATTCTGATCTTGTAAAAACCTCAGGAAATAGTAACATTCACTGATTTCAAAGAGGTAGAAAGATAAAACTTAGTTTTAGCCTGAACAAAGAAGCACCCAATCTGGATATTATTGTCATTATCATTATTATTATCATTATTAGCAACAATACATGATCAATATGTTTGTTTACTTAATCATATACAAACAAATGAGACACTTTCCTTCAAATAAATCAAAGCAAATTAAAATGCACTTGTACTTGAAATTAAGTAAAAATCAGCTATGTTCATCACTGAACATGTTTAGTTTAAAACAGTGGTTACATAGAACAATTAGCATTATAATTCACTGCTGTGCCGTAAATGTAAGCTAGTGACTCCAACAAGTCCATGAGTTGAATATACACACACTCTGGGTCAAAATAAATGACTCAGCAAGAAGGAGGCTTTGCCAGGTTCCTATCCTAAAATCTTCCCTGCTTGCCTATATAAGCATTTCCACATGGTTTGCTACAGAGCAAGCCAGAAATTGAAAAGCTGCTTTTCTTTTATTAGGATAAAGCTGTACATTTCAAACTTAAGTGTCACATTACTGGTGCCTCACTAATTTTTTTTTCAATATAAAATATTAATTAAGCAAATCCAAAGAGCTGACTAATTGTAAGTCAAATAAATATTTCTGGAACCTCACAAAATACTGCTAGTTACATCCACCTAAGAATGTTTCTAATTTACAGGTTGTTACTGGCTAACAAATACTTCAGCCACTTAAATGTCTTCTCCAAGTAACAATTTTCTGGGTTTCTTGTTTCTTCTAAACATATTTTTGCACCAACCAGCTTTACCCACAGGGACAGACAAGTTCAAACAACAAACATTTCAGCAAATCTTACCATGAGATGATCGTTGACAATCATCAGTTCAATATATTTGGTCTCCTCCTCTACATTACGAGGATGTCGACGAAGCTGCAATATAGTAAGGAAATAGCACCTAAATAAGCCCTCTGAACTTAGCTGTAACTAAAAAATGTTACACGTTATGTCACACATTTTACTGTACCTTTTTTTCCAAACTCTCATTTCCCCCACTCCTAGCCTCTGACAACCACTTTTCTACTCTTTTTTGTGAGTTTGACCTTTTTTTTTTTGATTCCACACAGAAGTGGTACCATACAATATCTTTCTTTGAATTATTTCATTTAGCATAATGTCCTCCACGTTCATCCATGTTGTCACAAATGACAGGATTTTCTTCTTTTTTAAGGCTGAATGATACTCCACTGTATATGTTTACCACATTTTCTTTTTTAAATTTTTTTTAACGTTTATTTGTTATTGAGAGACAGAGAGACACAGAGCATGAGCAGGGGAGGGGCCAAGAGATGGAGAGACACAGAATCTGAAGCAGGCTACAGGCTCTGAGCTGTTAGCACAGAGCCCCACACAGGGCTCAAACTCACAAACTGCGAGATCATGACCTGAGCCAAAGTCCAACGCTCAACAAACTGGGCCACCCAAGCACCCCCCACGTTTTCTTGATCCATTCATTTGTTGATGGACACTTACATTGATAAGACTGTATTGTTTAATTGAAATATATGCACACACATACACATATTATATATATATCAAATCATCCCATTGTACAGTTGTACATCCCATTGTACATCCCATTGTACACACACAATCAGTGTGTATGTGTGTGTATACATATTATATATATATATATATATATATAAAATCATCCCATTGTACACTTCAAGTATCTCATAATTTTATTTGTGAATTATGCTTCAATAAGGCTGAAAAAATGTTTTTAATTTAATTTTATTTTTTTTTCAACGTTTATTTATTTTGGGGACAGAGAGAAACAGAGCATGAATGGGGGAGGGGCAGAGAGAGAGAGGGAGACACAGAATCGGAAACAGGCTCCAGGCTCTGAGCCATCAGCCCAGAGCCCGACGCGGGGCTCGAACTCACGGACCACGAGATCGTGACCTGGCTGAAGTCGGACGCTTAACCGATTGCGCCACCCAGGTGCCCCGAATGTTTTTAATTTTAAAAAACAAAAATGTATGAGAGAAATAAAATTTCCACTTTCATTCCTTCAGAATTCTTTTTTTCATTTTCATCAATTTTAACCTAGTTTTTGAATAGGTAATACATTTATATGGTTTAAAGAATTATCAAAAGGTTCAGGGTCAAAATCTTCCTCTCACTTCTGTTCCCTATCTACCTAGTTGTTAACCCTTCCCCCACAATTGATATAGCACAGTTACTTGTTTCTTCCAGAAATGTTTATGCATATAAAATCAAATATAACATTTATTTTACTTGGTACTTCCACTTATTTCACTAGCTTTTGCATGAGGGTATTTTCACTTACCAGTATATCTTGGAGATTATAACATATGAAAGGCATGCTTTCTGTTAAATTTAAGCTCCTGTGGATCTCTGAGAGGATACAGGGAGTGTCTGATGGATACTTTTATTCTACAATCTCCAAATCTGGGACTGAGAATGTCCCTCCTTCTTCTGGTACATTTTAAGGGATCTCCCAAATGATATAAGAGCTTTTGTTAGGATAGTTTTGAGAGCTTCCAGGAAGTCTTGGATTATCTAGTACAGCTCTATTATATGTCTGTTTAACAATGAATTTTCTCCACCTTCAAAATCATGATCAGTGGATGCCACCAGTAGGAGACACGAAGGCAGCCATATGCCTTTGTTCCCTGCAGTCAGCCTATAACACAGTCTTTAACAAGATCTATAAAATTAAGTATTTTTCTTAATGTTTATTTTTGAGAGAGAGAGACAGAGCACAAGAGGGGAGGGGCCAAGAGAGAGGGACACACAGAATCTGAAGCAGGCTCCAGACTCTGAGCTGTCAGCACACAGCCCGACACAGGGCTCGAACTAATAGACTGCGAGATCATGACCTGAGCCAAAGTTGGATGCCCAACCGACTGAGCCACCCAGGTGCCCCAATTCTTTCCATTATGCTATCTTTGGTATCCATTTTTTCAGTAAATCTTTTTATTCACTTGTCCAATGGCTATTTTTGTGATGAGAGTATATAACCAAAACTAATCAATGCATGAATATTTGCTTTCAGAGCTGCATTTAAAATAAACTAAAAAAACTGCTGCCATGTGGATTTTGTTCCAGTGTTAATTGCATTCCCAAATTTTACAACTTATTTTAAAATTCAAATCCCTTATTACACCAAGTTGATAGAATTCTCAGTTTGGAAACCAAGTAGTAGTATAAACTGCATCCAATGACCTGAGGCTTTTTCAAAGTGGATGTTTTAGGATGACAGTATCAGCTTTGTAATTGTGGAAGAGACCTGAGTCTTACCAGTTATCACAGCAGACTGTCTAACAAGACTCAACACTTTCTCAATGTCAGAGACTTGCCATATTGGCCACACAGCATTCTAGCACCTCACCTCTGTGGGTTCACAGCTGTCTCAGAAAAAGAAATCTAGTGTCTGTCTGCCTTCAAATTACTGGATGTCACAGATATTTATGAAGAACTTCAAGGAATGCGTCAAAAGAAAACTATCCTGTTCTCTGATCTCATAAGTCACGAAAATAAATATTATTTCAAATTAAATCCTGTTGGAATCTTTATTTAACTGGGCCTCAATATATATGTATATTCACAAAATATATAAAGCTCATGTAGCAATTCATAGAACACAAGGGCTTCTGAGAGGCAGTATATAAAGTATATGTGGTTATAAAAATACCAGACTTCCTAGGTCAGAATCTGAACTCCACCTCTGGATAACTCACTATAACCCTGGGCAAGTTTCTTAAGCTTCTCATGCTTCAATGTCCTTATCAGTAAAATGGGGATAATAATAATACATTCCTTATAAGATTATTAGGAGAATCAAATGTATTAATATAATTTAAATTCTTAGAATAGGACCAGGCACAAGTAACCTGTGCCTCAATAAAAATAAGCAATTTTATTCACATTAGATATGTGTCTGTAAACTCATTTAATGTCATACTTATAAACATATTTAAACAGAAGATGATTGGTTTCTTCAACTGTGTGATCTTACTAGAGATCTATTTCCATCATCCTATGTTTTTTATACCAAACACCCATACATAATGTATGATATTTTAATTCTAATAACCGGAGTTCTGTTCTTTCTTTTCCTCTCCTTTTCTTTTTTGAGTATACTAGACATATAATGTTACATTAGTTTCAGTATAACAACACAGTGATTCAACTTCTAAGTTATGCTGTGCTCATCACAAGTGTAGCTGCCATCTGCGACCATAGAGGCTATTGCAATATCAGTGACGAATTCTCTGTGCTGCCCTTTACCCCCGTGACTTGCTCATTCCATAACTGGAAGCCTGTGTCTCTCACTCTCCTTCTCCCATTTTGCCCATGACTCCACCCACTTCCCTCTAGCAACCACCAGTTTGTTCTCTATATTTACTGGTTTGATTCTGCTTTTTGTTTTGTTTATTCATTTATTTTTTAGATTCCACAAAGTGAATGAAATCATACGGTATTGTGATGAACAGAGTTCTTATTATGCCTAAAGCATTCTCCAGTTCTGTGATTCTGGTCATTTTCACATTCGAAGACATAATTTTTTTTCCTGTGAAAGGGGATTGATAGCACCTACTTCATATGGTGCAAAGCATTATACAAATTGTCATTATTTTTTCCAAGTCCAAGATGCACTGAACATTCATAAAGTTGACATCCTGAGTTTATATCCCAGACTCCAACATAGTTTAAGCGTGGCAACAGCATTTTGTGGCTTTAAAACCTGATGGATTCTCTTTTAAGGGGGTATCTTTACAAGTAGACCTCATGATGTGGTACAACCCAGGCCAAGGAAAGAGGCCTATGTTATAAAGAACCCGAGATGCCACAGCAGGGGCCATAATCCATCTGTAAGATGAATAACCATATTATCACCACTATCTTGAGTCCTTTTTGAATCTATGAAACAATATGGCCGCATCTCCACTGCTCCTACAGATCCGTCACCCTTACTGTTAACCATGACAAATGCCTGAACTAATACTTAGCCATCTTACAGAGACTTAATGTAGATTTAGATGACTGGTAGTTGCCAAGTGTTTTTGAAACATCATGGAATATCCTGTGAATACATACCTGCCGTTTACTTCTTTTTGGTGCTGGCTTCAAAATAAATTTTGGTGGAGTGATGTGTACTTGCTGAAATTCTAAAAGGAAATAAAAATAAATTAATGTAACTTGTATTTGCCAGTTTTCTTTCATACAGAGGAATCAAAGTTTTACTATACCTTCCTAGAATAAATTGTATAATTATACTTTATTAACTATTAGTAACAGTTACTATAACTGTTGATAATTAATGTAAGTTATAATTGGAAAATTAGATAATTATAATTATGTGGTTATTATAAATCTTATGATATATAATGTTACACTTAAAGATAATATAGAACATTAATCAAAATAATTGTGTTCATATTAATACTAAATACATATATCATGAATGAATATAATTAAAGCAATCTTGGGCACTATTCCTATTTTAATTTATCTCAAAATTTTTCTCATATTTCTGCAATAAATACTATCACATCCTTTATCAAGAATCTTCTAAATAGCCAACTTGACTTCCCACTACTGACCTTCATTAAAGAATGACACAGCAAACGCTGATGAAGATGTGAACAATCAGAACTCTCATATAGTGCTGATGAGTGTAAAATGGTATAAGCACTTAAGAGAAAGGCTCAGCAATTTCTCACACAACAATAGTTCTCAAAGTGAAATCCATGAACTAATGGCATCAGCATATTCCCAGCATACCTGGGAACTTGCTGGAAATGCAAACTCTCATAACCCACCCAAGACGTACTTGAATCAAAAACTGTAGCAACTGGTGCAGCCACTATGGAAGACAGTATGAGGTTCCTCAAAAATTAAAAATAGAACAATGCTAGGACCCTGCAATCCCACTTCTGGGCATACAGCCAAAGGAATTGAATTCAGCATCTCAAAGAGATACGTGCACCACCATGTTCACTGCAGCATTATTCACCATAGCCAAGACATAGAAACAACCTAAATGTTAAAGGAAATGTGGTATACACATGCAATGAAGTATTACTCGGCCTAAAAACAAAAGAAGAAAGAAAGAAAGAAAGAAAGAAAGAAAGAAAGAAAGAAAGAAAGAAAGAAAGAAAGAAAGGAAGGAACCTTTCTATTTGTGACAACATGGATGAACCTGGAGGGCATTATGTTGAGTGAAACTAGCCAGACACAGAAGGACATATAACAGTCCAACTCCTAGGGGCGCCTGGGTGGCTCAGTCGGTTGAGTGTCCGACTTCGGCTCAGGTCATGATCTCGCGGTCCATGAGTTCGAGCCCCGCGTCAGGCTCTGTGCTGACCACTCAGAGCCTGGAGCCTGTTTCAGATTCTGTGTCTCCCTCTCTCTCTGACCCTCCCCCGTTCATGCTCTGTCTCTCTCTGTCTCAAAAATAAATAAACGTTAAAAAAAAATTGAAAAAAAAAAAGAGTCCAACTCCTAGAAGCAAAGTGGAATGGCAGTTGCAGAGGTTAGGAAAAGGGGGAAACAGGCGAGCATTCCTCAAAGGGCACAAAGTTACAGTTGTACAAATGAGAAGGTCCTAAAGATCTACTGTACAGCACAGTGCCCAGAGTTAACAATACCATATTCAGTATACTTAAAATTTTGCTAACAGTGTAGATCTTGTGTTGTATTCTTACCACTACTACTACTAACAATAATAATAACAACAACAACAACAATAATAAAGAGGGTGAAAACAAACTGCTGGAGCTAATCGGTATGTTTACAACATAGATTACAGTGATGACTTCATGGGTGCACATTTATCTCCAAACTCGTCAAACTGTATACATTAATTATGTACAGCTTTCCTTTAATGCCAATCATATCTCAATTAAGTGGCTTGGAAAAACCCTTTAGATACACGGCCAGGAGTCTGTGTTTAACAAGCTGCCATGAGGTACTCTGATGCACTCCAAAGTTTGAGAGGAATACACCATTGTGTGGTTAAACATACAACTACGCTGTGACTCGGTAATTCCACCGCCAGGTAATTAATTACAGAAGAAATGTAAACATGTGTCCACCAAAGAGATTTTTAAAAGAATATTTATAGTTATTTTATTCAGACTAGCCAAAAAGTGGAAACAACCCAAATGTCCATCAACAGAATGGATAAAACTCTGTGTTATCTTCAAACAACAGAACGTACTCAGTAATTTAAAAAGATAAAGACAAACTGTTGCTATCTCTGACATTAATCCCATAGGCATATGCTAAGCAAAAGAAGCTGGACACAAGACACAATGAATGAAGATCTAAATCAGGATAAACTAATCTACAGCAAAAAAAAAAAAGCCACAAAAGGGACTGCAGAAGTGGGAGCCACTGACTGGGATGCGGTACAAAGGAAGGTACTGGGATAACAGAAATGTGCCAAATCTCACCAAGGGAGTACATATGTACCAAAACTCATTTAAAGGTATTCAAGATTTACATACTTCATTGCACTTATTTTTATTTAAAAAAAAATTTTTTTTAATGTTTATTTTATTTTTGACAGAGAGAGACAGAGCATGAGCAGGGGAGGGGCAGAGAGAGAGGGGGACACAGAATCTGAAGCAGGCTCCAGGCTCTGAGCTGTCAGCACAGAGACCGACGCGGGGCTCGAACTCACAGACCGCAAGATCATGACCTGAGCCGAAGTCGGACACTCAACCGACTGAGCCACCCAGGCGCCCCTCACTGTACTAATTTTTAAAACAGACTGTGCTAAGGGGTCCATAGGAAGTAAATAAACCTTTCCCAAATGTTTTCTTAGGGACACTAGTCCTGAGAGATGGGTCATGTAAAACAAAAGGGTCCACAGTGAAACAAGTCTGGGGGACACCTGACCACATTCTGTCTCAGAGACATGCATCATGCACAGCAAGACAAAGGTACTGATAAGTCATGACCCAGGAAAACTTCATTAAATCTAAAGTAAAAAAGCTTCCACATGAGCTTATTTCACAAAAACTGCAGTTTTGACATTTCTTTCTTTCTTTTTTTCTAATTTGTCATAATAAATCCAAGTATCTAGAAAGACAAATAACACTCTTAAAACTGACAGTGCCAACTTCTGACGGGAAAAGAAAACCAGAAACTAAGGGAGACAGACCTGACTTGGGGAAGAACACGTTCAAAATTATTGTTAATGACAGCAAAAGTGCCAACTCATCTTTAAAAAGTTTGTACAGAAAAGAAACCCTGAACAAAGTTTAAAAAACAAAACAAAACTGGAAGATTATATCACAGCAAGCCTACAGTAGAGTCCTTAGGGGGATCTTTATTTATTACTTTAAATATTAATTAATGTTTATTACTTCCAGTAAGACCTATTAGGTTGTAGCTTTATTCTCAGACAGACTGGCATGATTTACTTTCTTCCCATCACAGGGATTGTAAATGGTTTCACAAGGTAACCGAAGGAACAGCCTCAAGTATCTATGTAAAGTAAGAGCATCTATATGCTTATTTGCACATTTTTTTAAATTGTGAAATCTATAAAATGGATCCCCTAGCCCTTTGGCAGCAGGGCAGAAGAAGTGCAGAAGATCAAGGAGTCCACAAATCTATTTCAGAGAAGGGACATTAGCAAACACTCATCTCATTTTCCAATAAGGAGACAATGTTAACTTCTTAAAAAGTATTTATTTTTTAATTTATTTTGAGAGAGAGCAAGCAAGAGCACACAAGTCAGGAGAGGGGCAGAGACAGAGAGAGAGAGAGACAGAATCCTAAGCAGGATCCATGCTGTCATCATAGAGCCTGACGTGGGGCTCGATTCCAGACACCGTGAGATCATGGCCGGAGCCAAAATCAAGAGTCGGACGCTTAACCAAGTAAGCCGCCCAGGCATCCCAAAACTTTTTATTTTTTTAAGTTTTATTTATTTAAGTAATAGCTACACCCAATGTGGGGCTTGAACTCATGACCCCGAGATCAAGAGCTGCATGTTCTTACAACTAGGCCAACCAGGCACCCCAACAATGTACACTTTTAAGTGGTTTTCCTAAGCAGTAGTTTAGGACATGCTCTTGGTTGGATAAGTCTTCCATTTCCCCGCTGCCTCTCTCCCAGCACACATTCTCGTAGTGGCACAATCCAAAACCCCGCTCATCCCCCGACTAGCTGTGGGCCCAGGAAAAGACAAGCTGGATGAGCCCATTTCTTCATCTATAAAATGTAAATGATAAAATCAATCTCACAGCGCTGTAACGAAGATAAAAATGAGATTAAAAATTCGAAGGTTCTGTAACCATAGGCAGGGCCCACTAAGAAAGGAAGCGTCTCCACCCCAGGTATTCAGAGTATGCTCGGTCTTGAAAAGAAAATCAAGGAATCCAGTACATCCAAAGACAAATGTACTCCGTATAATCGCTGCTCGACTAACGAGGCCAAAGTAGGAGTACTCTGCCCTGCTTGTCATGCAAAGGTTTGGATCATCTCAAGCCAACACGTATAAATAAATGGGCCTGCAAACAAACACACGTGAGATGGAAAGTCTTTTCACAAAAACACATAATAATAAAAAGCATTAGTCTATAATCGTGCCTTCTGAAAACGCTGGGGCAAAAAGAGAGGAGGAAAACAACAAATGGGGAAATGATTACAAGTCCATCCCTATGTTTATAAAGTCAGTATCTCACTGAAAGCGAATTTTTCTGTATTTTGTCCACGCGGACCAATTTTTGCTCTAACATTACTTCTCCTTTCAGAGATACCCTACTGTGATTGTTACCATTTTAAAAAGTCTTCCTCCAATGTGCTCAAGCTTTATCTTTCCAAACTCATCCACTACAAACATGAGGTCAGTTTGCATTTTATTCTCCTTCTTGATGTCACTTGACCTCATGTCACTTTCTCTCTCAAACTGTTATGAGCAATCATGTGCTAAGGACATTTCACATACAGATTAGCTCTAAAGCATTCAAATGAATTATTAAGCCTGACTTTTTTTAAAGTCATAATATGAATACCATACCAGATGGAAGATCATCCAAGGGAAATTCAAACAGTCTGGATTTGTAAACCGAATGAAAATGGAAATCCTCCTGCAATAACAAACAACAGAGATTGAGCACATGCAACCACTTATCCCCAGCCTCGGGCAATGAGAGCTGAAGAAGCAGAGACCCCTAAAAGAAGCATGACTATGCGCCCTCCTGGATTTGGAAAGGCAATGAGCCACTGTGCAACCCTCCCCCGCCTGGATTCCCCCTGCACCAGAGAAATATCCTATTAGAAACAAAATGCCTCTGCAGACACAGAGGCCAAAGCCTGCAGTAATGGAAAATAAATGAATGAACCTATTCCCCCAAGGAGAAGTAAGACATCTGGGAAAATGGGCTAATGCTTTTTATAACTAGTTCCTTTCTGTGGATCCCTGCCCCACTTTCAGAGTCAGATAGTTTTGCTAGGCAAAGACTGCAGGGCTAACACTCTTCCGGTATCGGGGAGTAGGATGACTGGTGTAAGCAGATGCCCAAATGGACCTTGCTCCAAAATTCAAATGTCATACAAAGTTCTGTGACAAACCAACAGACAAAAAGTCCTGTTCCATCTAAGGAAAATTAATGAACATTCAAGTAACTACTTCTGGCTTCTTTCCATTAAAAAAAAAAACAGAATGTCATAAACAGTCAAGTTTCATGATACTGCCATAAAAACATCACCTGGCCAGGCGAAGTGATACGACGGCCAGTAATAGGCATCCAGAAAACAAAATACAATACAAATAGCTTCCCTTTATGGGTGGCAACACAGTGTGTATTTTTAGAAATTACTTAAGTGTTTGAACACTGTTGCACGACACGATGAAGAATGTTTCTGTGCACAAAGCTACAATGGAAGTGTATTATCTTTCTCTGCAGTCTATAATATTAACTCAACCCTCTTCTAGTTTTTTTGGAAAATGAATTGTTTCAACTAAAATGAAGGAGAAATTAATAAAACGGATTTCTCTACATTTCACCAGCACAAGGCCTTACAGACAATAGGCAATAGAGAAAAATCTGAAATCCAGAAAAGAAAATGAGGTGGAAAATCATGCATCTATTGAGTTGGTGTGTAACAAACTGAATGATTGTGTCCATCCCCACCCTGCCAAATTCATATGTTTAAACCCTAACTCCTAATGTGACTGTATTTGGAGATTGGGCCTATGAGAAGGTACTAAAGGTTAAAACAGGTTTCAAGGGTGGGGCTGGGGTCCTTACAGGAAGAGGAAACACCAAAGCGCGCGCTCTCTCTCTCTCTCTCTCTCTCTCTCTCTCTGCCATGTGAACACAGAGTAAGAAGGAAGCCATCCCAATCGAAGGAGAGAGCCCTCGACAGACATGGACCCTGCCGGCACCTTGATCTTGGACTTCCAGCCACCACAACTGTGAGAAAATAAATTCCTGTTGTTCAAGCCACCCACTCTCTTATGATGACTGCCTGAGCAAACTAAGACAAATCACAGCACATTATGGTGGAGTTAGAACAAAAATGGAGGCTTCAGAACACCTGAGAAGGAAAGTATTTTCAGTATCCAGAGAAAGAGACAGACTTTAAAAAACACTTGTGGTTTTGACTTATTCAATATTCAATTATATCCTGACTCTAAAAATATGAAAATAGAGACAAAAAAAAAAGGAGGAAAAGGGAAGAGGGAAAGCCCCCAATATAAATTTTTACATTGGCCACAAGAAACAGGAGCACTTACTTGGGAGGTGTCATTCTCTTCTGGTTCAATGAGATAGGTGTGGTTCCCATCATAGAACATTCCACTGCCAAGGACAAGAAAATAATCAGGCATAGCCATCTTGCCTCAGAACAAGATCATTTTAAAATCAACAGCTGCCGAAGGATGAATTCACTTCTCAACACTCACTTCCCAGTCCCACCCATCATTGCCAGTTACACACCACATACCATAGACACACAGACACACACACATTCCCCATATACCACACCACACACACCCTACTTACCACACACCACACACATACACACACACCCCACATACACCCCCACATACCACACATACACAGCACATACAGATTACATACTACATACCACACACCATACCCCACAAACCTCCCAATACCACACCCCACATACACATACACACTGCACCACATCACACGTGGGTAAACACACACACACACACACACACACACACACACACACACACACTACTAAAGGGAAAGGCCCGTTCCTCTGACTCCCCATAAACAGCAGGGTCTCCTCATCCTGACCCTTCCCAGGTTCAGGGTTATCATTCTTTAACTGTGGTCCATTATTCCTCCCTCCAACACGTAATTTTAAAACTTTATATGCAAATAGTCACCTGGAGAGCTTGTAAAATTGTAAAACTTTCAGGGCCTTCCTCAGATTTCTTGGCTAGGGCCCAGGAAGCTGCATTTTAAACAAATCCCAGGTGGTTCTGACGCAGGTTGTCAGGGACTACACTGAGATTTGCCTATCTACCACACACCTGAAACGTTCTCTGGTAACAAGAGATGATGCATTTCAACAATTTACCATGCGCTAAAAACTTGACACTCATTTGAATCGCTTCCACAAATGTGTGAGGGAGGCAAACTTGTACGTTTGCCTATATTCATTTTACAAGAAATGAAACCAAAGCTCAAAGAGATGAAGTAACCTGACCAAATTACATAACCAGGAAGATCAGAGGCGGGAACAGAGAGCCCAGGCAGATTGGTTCCTGAACTGCCTATCTGCAGTTGGCTACCTCTTCATCCATTCACTCATTCAGCACACACTTATAGAGCACCTACAATAGACTGCTCTAAGTGCTGGGGGCACCATAGTGGACAAAACAGATGATTTTTCTGCCCTCATGGTGCTCATGTGTATTGCAGGGAAGACAGACAAAAAATATATAGTCAACAAGTATATATATATATATAGATATAAACAGCAAGCAGATTGTTTTGTTTAAATAATCTAGGGTATTATTTCCTCTTGCATTAAGTTGGTGTCCAGTGTGAAAGTCAGTGACCTTTATTGGATCTAAACATCATGACACACAGGGTAAAGAAATCAGATTCTGACATCATATATATCTAGAAGATTCTGGCTCCCTATATGATAATGTGACATCACTAACTCTTTAACTATTAAAAAGCGTATGTGTTTTATTTGTTTTGAGGATTGACACCTTTCGGTTGTATTTATATAAAATTCCAATAAGTATATCAAGTCCACACAGAGTATACTTTTGATAAAAACTAGCATCCAAGACCTATTTATTATAGGCTAATAGAGCTGATTTTTTAAAAGGCTGGATCAAAACAAGATTTTGAAAAGAAACAGCCATTCTTAAAAATTGCCACAAGAGGGCAATAAACTTACATCTGATCCCATTCTTTTAGGTTCCTATACTTACAGGATTTTGTCATAACATCAAACATACCAGGACCAAAATACTGCCTGTTAGTCCTCTGAATTTGAAAAAAAAAAAAAATGTGCAATCCTGAGAAACTTAACAGAAACCCATGGGGGAAGGGGATGAAAAAAAAGAAAAAAAAAAAAGAGGTTAGAGTGGGAGAGCGCCAAAGCATAAGAGACTCTTAAAAACTGAGAACAAACTGAGGGTTGATGGGGGATGGGAGGGAGGAGAGGGTAGGTGATGGGTATTGAAGAGGGCATCTTTTGGGATGAGTGCTGGGTGTTGTATGGAAACCAATTTGACAATAAATTTCATATACTAAAAAAAATAAAAAATCAAAACTTAAAAAAATTAAAATTTTTTTTAAATGTGCATTTTCTGGTTCTTTATGGAAAAGATATAAAAATATGCATCTTTCCCCCCCTTCATGTTCTTCAACTGAATTCAGTAAATCAAGAAAAATGAGAGATCTATGTATGTACTTGGTAAATTACTAAAGATGAGTCATGGATGAAATAATCTATTTCATATCCAAATCAATGTAATTGATACAATATAAATTATTTAATATTTAGTAATATCCTCTAAAATATTTGTCAGCAATTTTTTTCAGAAAGTAAAATCAACATGAGGATAATTAATAATAAATAACAAAATGGATCAAGAGTAAATTTATCCAACACTCTCACAAAGGTCTAAGAACACCCAAACATGCTTATACACAATCCTGACAGTGTTCCTAGACACATGATGCATTTTCTGTTTGTTTCTTTTTGTTTCATTTTAAACAGAAAGTTTTCTCACGACAGAGGTAAATTTTACCTAGTTAAAACAACTGAAGCTGCCTCAGAGTGATACTCCTGATATAGTCACTAAAGTTTCCTTAAAGTTTCTTTTCCATCCTCCTTCAAATGACTGTGTAAGGTTAGTAGCAAGCTCCTGGTCACCAGAGTCCCTGGAAGGCAGTGACACCTTCTCATTGCTTCTCACAACATGCTGTTTGGAAAACTGGAAGACAAAGTGGAATAAGCCCTGGGCAAGATGCTTACATGGGAACTTTGGGTTGAGATGGTAAGAGGAAGAGAAGGAGAAAAAAGCCTCTTCCTATTTATATCACTGTCATACATTTGTTGTCACGAATGTCGATGGGCCCAGGGTACCGCTCTTAGCAGAAAGCTGTGCTCATCTTGAGATGAGTTGTAACAATTTTATTACTGAAGGGGACTTTAAATTTATTTTTACAGATAAGAAAACCAAGACCATATGAAGCATGGATTCCTGTTTGTAAAAATGTCTCTTTAGTCAAAGACTGTAATCAAAGTAAGTAAACGTCTTTCAGAGCAAACAATCAGCAGATAGAGGTCTTCCATGCTCTTGGGCATCTGGTGTCATTCCTCTGGTTCCTCATACTCTCTACCTTCTGCCTCTCGCATACCTACTGCCCAAGTCTGACTGGAGGCACCACTTAGGCAGACTAGCTCGATTTCCTGGATTTCCCATTAGAACTCTTTCCTAATGTTCTTCTGCCTAGCCCTCTCTCTTGGAAGGCTCTATCAAAGCCTATTCCAGGGCCCACTCTACCTACTCAGACGGCATTTCTGCGGAGGCCTCAAGCACTACCTCATTCCCCAGTGCCCACTCTCTATTTGCATTTTTCTATTACTTTCTCTCTCAAAGAAAACATACCTATCTCATTCCATAGTAGGAAGCTGAGCTAGTTTTAGCTCCCCCCACAGGACTGTGAGCTGTTGTGGACAGGAGTCATGTTCTCATTGCCTCGATTTTCCCAGGGGCTGGCACATAGCAGACACTCAATAACTGCTAGCTACACAAAAAAGCCAGGTCTCTAACTTGGGAACTGACAGGATGCATTTTAAATTTTCCAAGAAAAAAATTAACAAAACTAAAGTGCTGGTTTCTTCCACATCCAAAAAAAAAAGTAAAACAAACAAGGAAGAACTGAGATGATTTAGCTTCAGTAGAATGCAGAGGAGTGACACGGTAGCTTCACACGGTGTTAACAAAACAAGTAAGAGCTGGCCACCTGTGTGTCACCATTAGCGACAGAACAGAGGAAGTGGATGTATTCCCATGTTAAACATCAGCAAACATTCTTTGATAATGAAGGTTATGAGAAAGGAAGCAAGGCCCCGAAGAAGGATGAACTCCATTCCTTGGAGGTTTCCGAGAACAGACAGACGCTCCCACAAGCTTGCTGTGGGTTTTAGGTGGGATTCTGGCCAAACAATGGGCTCCAACACATGAGCTCTTGAGGTGATTTGCAGTCTACTGTCTTTGTACAAGGAGTCAAGAGTTTCCACCTACTAAAATTTCTACTATTCCATAAAAGTATAAAAACTAGCATCAAGAAGGAGTAGGGGCAGAATGGTACCAAGGGTCTAAACACCCAGAGAAACAGAGACCCACATTATGCAAACCGCTCCTGTCCCAACTTGGATGAAACTAGAAAATGCTTCAAACATCACCATAGGGTGTCATATCATAACTCCAAAGACCCTGGCCTGTTTCCGCAACTCTAATTTAAAAATCTACCTGGTTTCGAAACCTCAGAAGAAAGTAAGATCAGATCCGTTGCTGACTTAAAATTATTTCTTGACATAAGAATTTTGATTACAGTGCATTAAAAATAAAGAAAGTAAGTGACTGAAAGAGTGGATAGTACAAAAAATTGGGGGGACACTTACTGAAGTCCATGGCATGTTGACAATGCAACAAATGAAGCAGGGTTTCCTCGGACACGGCCCTGGTAGTAGCAATGTTCTCCTCCCTGGAAACAGAAACCGAGAGCATAAGCCTCCACCATCGCCAGGAGCATCACCCACGTCATTCCTCAGGTTCCAGTGCACACCACAACTCCATGTCTAAAGCTCTGCAGAATATTTCGTTATTCAGATTAGTGCTATCAGACCTCTTCTAACAGAATTATTCATAAACACTCCAAGCGAGCCAACTCCAAATCAAAAGATGAAGAAATAAAAGTTGACTTAACTTGCCTTTTATGTAGGTGATGATAGAAAGAGCAAAGAAATAGATACTGAAATACATCTGTGGCTCCTGCATCAGGATCAGTTGAATCATCTATCTCCCCAGTCATGAGAAACTCAACCTAGAGCACCAGCAAGATGATGCTCTTTCACATACAGCTAAGTACAAAAGACTATAAATCATTCCAGAGTCACTAAATTAAACTGATGGAGGAAAATACCTATTTTTATAGTGTTTATAGCAAAACTTGACAAATTTATACTATTTTGTTCTCCAATCATGAATGGCTTTCCCAGGAAGCTGTCTGGGTGGGGTTTGAAATTCCAAACTTTCTTCTAGCAGCTGGTTACATTAACTAAAATCCCACAAGACTCATTTCTTTGGATTAAACGTTCCTGGAAAAGGTAATAGGATAAATCCTCTGCCATCTCAGGGTTTGGTGCCTCAGTCTTCAAATACCTGCCACTCAGAGCATAGTCTAGAAACCAGCAGCACTAACACCCCCAGGAGCTGGTTAGAAATGCAGTTTCAAACTCCAGCCCCAACCTACCTACTTATTATAATCGGCATTTTAACAAGGCCCCTGTTGACCCATATGCACATTAAAATTTGAGAACTATTGTTCTAAATGGCCTCTTCCATTCCTCCACTAATCTCCTATTTCTTCAGAAGCTGAAAGCTGCTACTTCAACTGATCCACTGAGATGTGAAAGAATGAAATCAGAAGGACTTGAAGAATGGATGGTTTAAAGGGGCAAATGCTACCTGCCTTATAGTCTGACTTTAGGACTAATCCTACCTCAAATATTCAGTACTTGACAAGTAGAGGGGAGAGAACAGAAAGACACAGGATGTAACAAGCCTGAAGACATTTTCTGCACTGGAATCCCAAGGAAGGCAGCTGGGCCTGTAACTTCTGCTCCTCGTGAGATAATCCTACAGGATCTGGGGGACCTCAGCTGCAGTGAGGGGGCAGAGAATAGGCACTGGAGCTAGTCTGCCTAATCCTGTGACATCACCAAATCTCCAAAGGAGTCACTGAGCATCATGAACTGAGGAATGCAGTTGGATTTGATGGACGGTAAGAACGGGGGGTACTTCACCTATAAGCCTGGCAGGGGGTATAACCCAATAGGCCACAGAACTGTATTTCTGTCCTAGGAAATACAGACAGACACCAACTTTCTGCATAGGGCTGGTTTGGTGTAGATGCTAACTGCATGAGCTATCAGCTCCTTCATTTACTGGCTGTGTGACCTCAGGCAAGTTACAGGCCATCTGGCAAATGTGGGCAACAATTTCAGAGGGGTGTTCAGACCATTAAAGAAGTAAAATGCAGAAAGGGCTTAGAATAATGCTTGCCACTTAATAAGCACTTAATAAATGCTTGCTACTGTTATAATTACTGTGTGTCAATTATTCAATGTGCATACACAATCACCTTAAATCCCTACATCAATCCTATAAAGAAATATTGCTCCCTCTGTTCTACACAGGAGGTCACAACCTTAAGAGTGAAGGTTGTCCACCTGGGAAGTTGCGAAGTAGAGATGCAAACTTTATGTGAATGTGTAAATGCAAGCCCTGTGTCATTTCCCCTACACTACTTATGAGTTGGGCCTAGAACCTGTAGGGTGTCTAGTGAAAACCTAACCTTTCCCCCAGGCTGCTTCTTTAGGGGTTTTGTTTGTTTTAATTTATTTTTTGAGTAGAGCTAGGAGTACATTTAACAGAGTTTAAAATATCTTCTGTTGTGAATTATCCATAACATTAGATTGTAAATTAGAACTCACTATGTTTCAAAAGACCTTGTTTTCCTGGAAACATCTAATTGGACCAACAACACTCTAGCTTTCTACTCAACAGACAAGAGGGGCCAAGAGTCAATGGGGTCACCTGGATACAGAGATAATTCTATCTAAAAATGTTTCCCTCTATTGGATAGTTACTAAATAACCCCATCAGATCTCTTTCTGAAGTCTAAGACTGTAGTGAAGAGCAGATATAAAGATAGTAGAAACAGGTGGCTCAGTTGGTTGAGCATCCAGCTCTTAGTTTCTGCTCATGTCATGATCTCACAGTTTGTGGGTTTGAGCCTCGTGTCAGGCTCTTTGCCAACAATGCAGGGCCTGCTTGGACTTCTCTATCTCCCTCTCTCTCTACCCCTCCCCTGTGCTCTCTCTCTCTCTCTCAAAAAAAAAAAAAAAAAAAAAAAAAAAAAACTTAAAAAAAAAGCAGAAACAAAAAAGATAATCACAAGAATTATGGTATCAAATTAGGGAACAATGGAAGTTGACAAGTCACTGTACGTGGGGAAAATATGTCAGAGGCAAAGGCACATAAGAAATCTTTTATAAACTACTAAAGTTTTCTTTAAAATGCCAACTCTCGGGGCGCCTGGGTGGCGCAGTCGGTTAAGCGTCCGACTTCAGCCAGGTCACGATCTCGCGGTCCGTGAGTTCGAGCCCCGCATCAGGCTCTGGGCTGATGGCTCAGAGCCTGGAGCCTGTTTCCGATTCTGTGTCTCCCTCTCTCTCTGCCCCTCCCCCGTTCATGCTCTGTCTCTCTCTGTCCCAAAAATAAATAAACGTTGAAAAAAACAAAATTAAAAAATAATAATAATAAAAAAAAAATTAAAATGCCAACTCTGGAAACATGTTATAGTAAATCATAAAAAAAAAAAAGAATTCATGTTTTAAAACAATCTTCCAATATACTGGGACTAAATAGATGATTAGATAATGGAAAACAATCTTTTACTAATTTCTGATTCTGAAAAATAGGAGTCAATCCAAAAACAGCATATGATTGAGACCCATCTGCACAAAAGCCTAACACTGCAAATGAAGCGAAGAGCTCAATATGGTTGACTCATTATCAAATGTTTCCATGACACTTCAAGAGAAGCACAAACAACAGGGGGTAAAATCTCTTCAATTGGGCTATTTACAATTCCTATCCTGAGGCTCTTCACTGATGGTACATGCAATTCTTCTAAATACTGATGAGAATTAATTTCTGTGTTGTGATTTTTTAAGGGATTATTAACCAGATAGCAATAGTTATTAAAATAAGAACTAAAGCAATGAAGTTTTACATTGAAATTATTAATTTATTATTAAAAGAAATAAAATAAGTATTGCTTCTCAGCCTTTTGGGTAAGATCAAGTGTAAAATACATAAAATAAATTTAATAGATTTTGAGTTTTTACGTAACTTTTTATCCAGTATTTTATTTATTTTTTGTTTACCCAGTATTTAAAAATAAAAACATGCTTACAGAAAAATTCTAAGAATTCAGGAGGTACATGACAAAGAGTAAAAAAATATCTCCTTCATAAACACTGTCCAGGCTATAGATGACTCCTAAAAAGTAAGCATGTTTGGCAGATTTTGTGTGCTGTATCAGGAATGGTCTGTATGGTATATTTAAGGAAATACCTAAATACACAGATATCTATTTCAGTGCACAAATGGGTTGTACACTGGGCACACTGTTCTGCCACTTAATTTTTTTCCTTTAAGTTAACCTTGACATCTTTGTGTATCAATATCTCATTCTTCCAGTGATGGCATAATATTCCATTAGAGGGGTGAACCATGATTTATTTAAATAGTCCTGTACTAACAGACATTTAGATTATTTCCATATTTGTTTGTTGTCATAAACAACACTGCAAACATCCTTTAACATATTTTGTGCAATTCTGTCGCTATGTCTGTAGAACACATTACTAAATGTGGATCTGGCAGGTCAAAAAATATGTGCATTTTAAATTTAAAAAAATACTTTAAGAAGCAAATAAAATTGTGTATCTTTGCACTTGTATCTTAAAAGAGGCACTCCATTTGAAAATAAAAACAGTATACTGCAAAAAAGATGACTCCTTAAGCCAACTTTCTCGAGTATTATCAATTATAAAAGTTCTCCATATCTTCATACAACTTTCTTGAGGAACCAGATGCTTTATGAAAGTAGGTATTATAAATAATAATCTAAGACAGATGTAGGAAAAGAAAAAAGCCAGCAGCACATCCTAATAGAGTTCGGCTCTTTATCCGACTGCCAGTCAGAGCTTTATTCCTTAAAGTCTCTTTTGTTCCAGAAATAAATCCACTGTCATTGAAACTTTCTTCGTACTCCTGGATTTAGTAACACAATCATAATAGTACAGATGTTTATTTTTAGCTAATTAAATAGTTATAGCTAAAAAAAATTACCCACCTCTATAAAAATGAAATGTATGATAGCTCCATTGGTTTACTTCCCCCTGGACAACAGGCTTATTGTAATTTTTATTCTAGGGAAGTCAAAATAATCACTTACTTGCAATATTCAAAGACAAACCACATTTTTATTAAATAGCCAGAAAGATCTCAAAACAGAAACAGAGTTTATTATAAATACGATAAACTGAAAGCACTAAGGAAGTTACACAGACTGGGTTACAAAACTATAAAAATCCAATAAAGGGAACCAATTGGAGCGCAGCACCAAGGCCACAGTCATTTGCCCTCCATTCAGACCCTCAAAGGAAATTCTGCAACTTTCATCAGTTCCAAGAGGAGCGGAGCCAGGGTTACCTCCTCTAAAGAGCCTTCTCTGAATCCCTCCTCTTCACAAATTACTCTTCCTAAACCTCTTTGAATTTTCATATATTTTCAGGTCTGTACTCCACCTCATTACTATGTCCCCCACTAGACCATGGTGTCTATGTTTATATCTCCAAGTGTGCTGTTAGAAAACTGCGAATCTCAAGTTTCCTCATCAATAAAATGGGGATAATATCTACCCACACTGCTTCACAGACATATGCGAAGGATTCCAGGAGATAACAAATTAAAGTCCACTGTAAACTGCTATATAAATAGGTGAGAGGTGCAGTTGGGGAATATTTACTCAATGAAAGATTCTATCATGCCCCTTGAGCTAGGATTCTGTTAATTTATTGTCAAGACGAACAATTCAGGGCATTAATTAATAGGAATACACCAGAACAGTGGTTCTCAATCTTGGCTGCATATCAGAATCACCTGGGGAGGTTTTAAAATCCCATTGGGGCGCCTGGGTGGCTCAGTTAAGCGACTGATTCATGGCTCAGGCCATGATCTCCTGGTACCTGAGTTTGAGCCCTGAACCACATTCTGTGCTGACAGGGCAGAGCCTGGAGCCTGCTTTGGATTCTTTGTCTCCTTCTCTTTGCCCCTCCCTCCCCCCATGCACTCTGTCTCTCTCTCTCTTTCTCTCTCTCTCTCTCAAAAATAAACATTAAAAAAAATTTTTTTAGGGGCATCTGGGTGGCTCAGTCGGTTAACCGTGTGACTTCAGCTCAGGTCATGATTTCATGGTCTGTGAGTTCGAGCCCCGCATCAGGCTCTGTGCTGACAGGGCAGAGCCTGGAGCCTGCTTTGGATTCTGTGTCTCCCCCTCTTTCTACCCCTCCCCTGCTCATGCTCTGTCTCTCTCTAAAAAATAAACAAACATTAAAAAAATTTTTTTTAGTCCCAATGCCCAGGCCATACTCCAAATCAATTAAGCCATAATCTCTGGAGACAGGGCCCAGTCATCAGCAACTTTATAAATGTTCTCAGTGATTCAATGAAGCTGCAGGGGTTGAGAAGCCCTGCACTGGAGAACAGTTGCTCAGGAGCAGTGGTTCCCAAAACTATTCCCCAAAGCAAAGCCTCACTGTGATAGGCTTTGTGAACCAAATGATTCCCAGGCCTTTCCTCAGACCTACTGAAGCAGAACGTCCAAGGAGGCAGGGCTCTAGGTTTTTTAGAATTACAAAAAGTTCCCCAGGTGGTTTTGAATATTGTATTTGGAATTACTAACCTAAAAATACTCAACCCAATAGGAAATCATCCCCATGTAGGCACATGGGTGGCTCAGTCAGCTGAGCATCCAACTCATGGTTTCAGCTCAGGTCATGATCTCATGGCTCACAGGTTTGAGCCCTAAGTCAGGCTTCATGCTGACAGTGTGCAGCCTACTTGAAATTCTCCCTCTCTCTCTCTCTCTCTCTCTCTCTCTCTCTCTGCCCTAACCTCCCCACCACCCAGCTCACACTCTACTCCTGCTCTCTCAAAATAAACTTAAAAAAAGCAGTTTCCATCACAATAACATGTACTTGTTAGAAATACAAGTTCCTGGGGCCCCTGGGTGGCTTAGTCAGTTGGGCCTCTGACTCTTGATTTTGGCTCAGGTCATGATCTCATGATTCCTGGGTTCGAACTCCACATCAGGCTCTGCAATGACAGCGTGGAGTCTGCTTAGGATTCTTCCTTTGTTTCTCTCTGTCCCCCCACCCGACTCATGCTGTCTCTCTGTCACATGAAATAAATAAATAAATAAACAAACAAATAAATGAAAGAAAGAGAAGGAAGGAAGGAAGGAAGGAAGGAAGGAAGGAAGGAAAGAAAGAAAGAAAGAAAGAAAGAAAGAAAGAAAGAAAGAAAGAAAGAAAGAAAGAAAGAAAGAAAGAAAAATTCTCAAGCCTCACCCTAGACTTAATCCAATCCGACGGTCTGGGGATGTGTTTTTGCCAACCCGCCAGCTGACTTCAATGCACTCTAGACTTTGAGAACAACTGCTTTACACCACACCTGTCCTCAGAGCCCCTCACTGCTGAGCTCCCTGAAATCGTACACTAGTTCCTCAGCAGACTCTTAATGAAGCAGAAAGGACGTAAACAGCCACAGCTCTTCTCCACTCCTTTTCCTGTTTTCCCCAGAGCAGCCGGCTTTATAAGAAACAATATGGAAGGTTAAAAGTGAGCCAAGAATATGTGAGAGTTCTACTGTGGACAGAGTCATGAAAAGCAGCACTACTTTTTGTAGGTGAGGTGCTGGTAAGTAGGATGCTTTGGCCTGCATTACAAAACCCAGAGTGATCAATTGTTCTGGTTAGATTAAGATCAAGGGGGCCTCACAGGATGCAAGTTATTCAGTGCTACATCCATGAAAACCACAGGAAAATAAAGATGATGTGGTCACCATAAAAGGGACAAGGCCAGTGGAGACACTACCAGATCAAATTGTCAACCTGGAAACCCTTGTGTTCCTGCTCTGCTCCCTGGGTCATAGCCCTCTCCCTGTCCATGGGTACCAGTTCCAGGACCAGCCTTCTGCCTTGCAGATCAGGGCTTATTCCAGTCATCCTTCTCTATGGGTGAGATCTCTGCTCACTCTAGCACAGTGGTTCTGAGCCCTGGACACACATTAATATCACAGGGGAAGCTTTTAAAACAATACCAAGCCTCACTTCATACCAGTTATATTAGAATCTCTACAGGTGGGACCTGGCATTTTTAAAATCTATCCAGATGATTCCAATATGCTGCCATGATTGAGAAGCTATGCTCTAGCCAATACCCCTTTGCAAGAACTGAAGCCCTGCTGTTGAACTTTACTGTATACTAGATTCCTCCCAGGCATGTACACTGCCCAGACTTCTGTTTGTGGCCACGCGGCTGAAATCTATTCCACCAGGTGCTTGCCTACAATAACCTATTTCCAATTTCGTCTTGAGTAGTATCAACATGAGGAACCCACCCTTTTCTTACCTTTACCCTCCCTCCCAATGGTGACAAATGGTGCTTTCAGTCATTATTCAGTCAGGAGTATACCACATCTCCCTAGTGCCATCTGCATCAAGGAAATTCCTAGAAAAGCAAAATCTTATTATGTTGGAGAGGATCTACCAACCCACCCGGATTAAAATTCATAATTTGGGATTACAAAGAATCAGAGCAGATTCGCAAAAGTGACATAGACTAAACACCTCTTCAGGTACAAAGTATAAGAGTATTTGATTCTACAGGCTCTCAAAGAAAAGTGGAGAGAAAGATAATCTCATCTCATTTTACAGTAAGTTAAAAATTAAAGAACACTACCACATGGTGGTCCCCAAATGCCAATAATCCATGGGTCTATACTAATGCAGGTCAAAATCTCTACCAGTTCATGCCAAAATGAGAAAAATAATTACAATGTTGTCAGTTTTTAATAAAGCTAAATGTACTTAATTTTTATATAACTTCCTGTTGTTTTGAGATTAGTCCATTCCTTCCCTTTGATTATTAAACTTAAGCATTTTTAAATTTTTTAAAAAATCTTTATTTTCAGGGTAATTTTAGACACAAAAAAGTTGCAAAGATGGTGCCCAGAGTTCTAGTATACCTAATCACCCAGTTTCTCCCACTGTTAACATCTTACATTACCTGAGTACATTTGTAAAAACTAAGAAATTGACCTCAGTACATTACTATTTAATAGACTTTGAGCACTGAGATTTTACCAGTGTTTCCACTAATTTCCTCTTTCTGTTCCAGGATCTAACCCAGGGTACTATACTGCATTAGTTGTCATACTCATTTTCTGTGAATTGGTGACAATAGCAAATAGAATTTAAGTAATATGAAAGGGTTGTTTCCTATACAGTGAAAATTAAAAGACTGGCAATCCTATAATGATCTCCATAATTTGTTTTGTTAGTATGCTGGGCTATAAAATATAACTCTGGGATGAATAGTATAAGTGAATACTTCCTAGGCTTTAACTTCATTCACACTATAAGTTTTCAAAAGATTTTTTTAACACCCTTATGTAATCAGTTTAATTTAGGTGACTGGTTAAAAATATATTTTTTAAAATAACCCATGGACATAAATTCTAAAAGATTAGTCAATAACACTTTGCTATAATAAAAATCTAGGACCCTTTGTTTTCTGTGATTGTTCTGGATTATCCTTTCAAGGATGTTCATATACTGGACGGCCTTGAAAGATAGAGATATCTCCCTCTAGAGCAAAAAGCTAAACATGTTTACTTCCTATTTATTTTTTATATTTACTTATTTTTGAGAGACAGAGAGAGACAGAGCGTGAGCAAGAGAGGGGCAGAGAGAGAGAGAGAGAGAGAGAGAGAGAGAGAGAGAGAGAATCAAAAGCAGGCTCCAGGCTCTGAGCTGTCAGGACAGAGCCTGACACAGGGCTCGAACCCATGAACTGTGAGATCATGACCTGAGCTGAAGTTGGACGCTTAACTGATTGAGCCACCCAGGTGCCCCTGCTTCCTATTACAAAAGATCTAGGTTTCCTAAATTCAGAATTTCTCTCTAGTAACATGACACACCATGTGTGCAGGTGTCACCCAGTCCCTCTGTTAGCCCCTGGGAATTAAGGCTCAAGACACAAATAAAAGAAAATGTTGATGTTCTGGCTATTGCTATTGCTATGAGATATAAAGTCCTTTGTCTCTGACCCAGGATCTCCTCTCTTCTGCTAGCACAGATGAAATTGCAGCAGGCTAACTTGTTAAACTGAAAGTAGGATAAAATCTCAGACCTTCAGAGTTCTGGAAATTGGGATTTCCATCTTTCTCTGAAGGTTAGGAGATTTGCTAACAGTGAGCCTTAGTCCCATACTTCCATCTTCCTGTAGGACAAAAATCAGCTGAAGATGAAAAAGGCACACATTGCCCATTTTATCACAGCTAGCCACTCTCTCATTTATACTACTGGTTGATACCTTTGGATATTTGTGCTTGCCACCCTATTCCATGGTATGGTTATCTAAGCAGCAACCAAATTACAGGCTTACTCCAACATCTGGAGCTAATGGGTCATTCAAAATTTGTGCACTGTTTTAATATTCACTGATAAGCACTGGTGCTAAGCACTGCAGCAACATCATTAATCAAAAAACATTTTAAAAACTAATAGATAAATCTAGCTGACTAAAAAGAGAATTATTTCATTTAAAGATTACATGGTTCCTGTTCAAGAGAAAAAGATGTATATTATTGTAGCAAAAGTTACTACAAGAAAGGAAAAAAGAGAACTAGAAAGTCACTGGATATAAATAAAGGTGATAAGGGAAGAGTCTTATTGGAAGGTGGTGAACATCACAGAAAATGAGGGCCATAACTTTCTTACGAGCTCTCAGGTTTAAAAAAAAAAAAATCCCACTAGGGACCTAGTGAACTTAAAATCTATTTTTATCGTTGTGCAGGAGTCTTTCCTTATACTGATTTCCCCTGGGTAGTGTCAGTTAAGGAAAATGAAGTATGAAAACTATGATAAGTTCCCAGGAGTTCCAGCTCACAAGTACCCTAAGTGAACAATTGGTAGTCTTTTGGGATGCAATGCATTTCCAAAATGTACAGACTTAGTTCTTTCTCCTCTTGGATATTGGTCCAGGCACCTCCAGCACATATTCTAAATGTTTTTACATTAGTTATAATCAAAATGCCTTCTGTATTAGTTTCCCAGGTTGGCCATAACAAATTACCAAATTACCTGGGTGGCTTAAAATGGAAATGTATACTCTCACAGCACTGGAGGCTAGGAGGCTGAAATCAAGGTGTTAGCAGAGCCATGCTCCTTATGAAGACCCTTGGAAAGAATCCCCCTTGTTTCTCCCTAAGTTCCTGTGGTTGCCAAGAATCCTCTATGTTCCCTGACTCATACACACATCCTCCAGCCTCTGCGTTGTCTTCACATTGTGTTTATGTCTCTAAGTTTCCCTCTTTTTTTTTTTAATTTATTTAAGTTTTTATTTATTTATTTGTAAGAGAGAGAAAGCACAAGGGGGGGGGGGGGGGAGGCAGGCAGAAAGAGAGGGAGAGAGAGAGAATCCCAAGCAGGCTCTGCACTCTCAGCCCAGAGACCGATGTGGGTCTCAAACCCACAAACTGAACCTGAACTGAAGTCCAAGGCTTAACAGATTGAGCCACCCAGGGGCCCCTAAGCTTCCCTCTTATAAGGACACCAGCAATGTGATTATGGACCTCTTTGTAATTTGATTATAATCTGAAAAGATCCTATTTGCAGAAAAAAGGTCACATTCACAGATAACAGGCACATGAATTTTGAAGGTACACTCACTATTCAACACAGTACCACTTCTCATCAAGTGAATGTTTAGATTTCTAAATCCAGGGATTTTGCTTCTAAGAAGATTGGCTCAATGGAATAAACTGGAGGCGTCCAGCTTCATTCATTTAATAAGATTAAAATGTATCCTAATTACCTCTAGCCAGCCATTCTAGTTTCCCATAACTTCATTTAAAAATGCTCACCATTATTTTTACACAAATAATATGGTAAATCTGACCTTCAGTTCCCTTATTAAGTCAAACAGAGCTTCCCAAATTGCTTATTTTTAACCAGAAAATAGGCAAGAGAAATTATTTTTCAGCTGTCAGGTAATTATGACACTCATCAATATAACAATGTCTTCTTAGACTGCTAAAAAAATATTCAGTTCCCACAAAGTGCTCCTCTGCAACAAATTACTGTAATACAGACAGGGTACTTATCAGGTACTGTGAGATGCACTTCTAAATTGGGAGAATGGAAAATCAATGTGGACCACATACAGTGACTATATAATTACAAACTCATGAAATTATAACTCTTTCCAGGAAATTATTACATCATTGTATCTTTTTAAAATAACAGAAGTTTAAATCAATTGCTCTATATGAATTTTTTAGCATAAGAGATGTATATTATCTAAAACTTTATTCTGTAGTTGATGTCTGAACATTAACATTGAGAAATATAACTGATTAGGAGATAGTTCTGCAAAAAGAAAGCATATGTGGCATCCCTAAAATGAAGAAAAAGATTATGTTACATCTGAAAAGAAGACTTTTGTTGTTGTTTTCTTGTCCTTTTTCTCCCCCCCCCCCAAGAAAAATGAGGGTCTGGGGTAAGGAGAAAAAGGACTTTTTCCCCCACTTCTACCATGAATTTATCCTCATTTATTTTCATTTCCATTCTATCATTCTCCCTCTACTCCTTTTCTGAAGAAGTAAGGATAAGCAGCATCCTTTTTCCCTCTTATACCTTGAGTCTCAAACACTTGAGCTCAAGAACTCAACACCAGCATTCAGCATTCCCTCCCTGGATGATTGTGAATTAGCTCAGGGCGGATTTAAACGCACATACAAAAAACTGACTTTCTAAGGAGGAACTTCTTAAGCAATGTCCTTCAGAGAGACAAACTGGTATATTGAAGGCTGTATCTGATGAAAAGTGAAATTAAGTTTGGAAAAGTAAGTGTTGTTGTTTTTTGTTTTTCCCCCAGCAACTGTTTCTGTGGACACAGGTTGGTCATTTGCCATGTTTTTGTTGCTTATTTTCTTGTAAAATGAAAGTGGGAGTTGAATTACATATGATTTGTAATCTATTTTTTATTATTGTTTTATGTTTGTTTTTGTAATTTACTTTTAAAAAATCAAAAGTTACCAACTTTTTTCTTTTAAATACCAGGCCAACTCCCAAAAATTCAGTATTTTATATACAGCACTTAGCATAAAGCAATAAAATTGAAAACCAATAACATAAGATTGAAAATGTTTTTAATGTTTAATACAAAATTTTTAAACAATTTAAAAATTGTTTCTAATATCTAAATAATTTCTGAGTCAACTGAAGGTTGATGGGTGTGGGGGCTGGGGGGGGGGTGGGGAAATGAGTGATGGGTATTGAGGAGGGCACTTGTTGGGATGAGCACTGGGTGATGTATGTAAGTGATAAATCACAGGAATCTACCACTGAAGCCAAGACTACACTGTATGTTAGCTAACTTGAGAATAAATTAAAATTAAAAATAAAAATAAAAATAATAAATAAATAAATAAATAAATAAATAAATAAATTGTGAGTCATATAAAAGTCATGGTATAGGGGCACCTGGGTGGCTCAGTCAGTTAAGCATTCCAACTCTTAATTTCGGCTCAAGTCATGATCTACGGGTTTGTGAGATTGAGCCTCACCTCGGGCTCTGCACTGACCGTGCAGAGCCTGCTTGGTATTATCTCTCTACCTCTCTCTCTCTGCCCCTCCCCTGCTTGTGTGTGCTCTCTCTCTAAATAAGTAAATGAATAAATTTTTTTAAAAAGTCATCGTTATAAATTACGGAAAAAATGTATATGGACAACAAAAAAATGTAGGTATCAGAACTTCATGAATACTGCTAAAATAGTACTTAAGAGTAAATTTTACATTCCTAGATGCTTACAGAAAATAGGACTGATAATGAATCAGCTAAACATTTAACTCAATGAGTTATGAAAAGAACAAAGAGAAGTGCTTTTAAAGTAAAAGCAGTAAACATTAATAACAAAAGTAAAGCTGATTCTTTGAAAAAATGTTTTAAAAAAAGTTTCAGGATTGATCAAGTAAAAGAGTAAAGGCATAAACAAATGGAAATAAAATAGGAGACACAACAATATAGAATTCAATTTTAAAAACCTTGAGAAGATTTGAAACAAATATAGCAAAATACTAACATGTTAAGTGTACACATGGATATGTTAGAATATATGCAATTTTTAATGTTTTAAGTATTTCAAAATTATAGAAATATCACAGGTCAGCTGCTGATAGCTTATGATTTTCAATTTAAAATTGACTTAGAAGTGGCTCTAAAATACTTTGGAAAGGAAACACATGGATGTGAGCCTCAGCACAGGTGATGAACTTAGCACTAGGTGAGCAGATGTGAGGCTCACAATCTGGTTCTTGGTATTCCTGTTTATAGTTACTGCATCCTTTTATGGCAGGGGGAGAAACAGGATCTCTCACACCTGTCCAAACTGGACTTCGCCCCACACAGTGTTGGGTGAATAGGAGCAACTACCCTATTTCCTAATGATGGGCTTAATTCATTCACTTATTTTTTTTGTTCAACAGATATTTATTGTCTTCTAGGCACACAACATGCTGAAGGCTAGGTACACACTACAAGTTTCCACAGGAGCTTACTCTTGGAGTAACTTCTCATGGAATGTACAGTCTAGGGGCACAGACGATTGTTTTATTGTGAAGCAGAGTGTGAAGGATAGCTTTTGTTGATCCGGCTGTGCCTCCTGTGCCCTCAGTAGGATCAGAAACTGGCAGGAAGAATGGGCAGAAGCCACCAAAGGCCTAGCTAGAAATTCTTTACAAACTGTCACTCTACCTTAATAATAATAATATCAAAACTGATATTTATGGAGCACTTTCTCTACCCAAAGCTCTGGGCTACATGTTTGTCTTACTCATTTCATAGACGAGGAAAATGAACAAAGAAGGAATAAGGACTGTCCAAGGTCCTACAAATACAAATTGGCAGAGTCAGGATATGAATTTAGGACTGTCTAGCCTTAATGAGACTGTCAGTCTTTAAGCTTTACTGCTTCCAAACTACAGACCCGTTCTGGACTTTGAAACAAAAGAAGTGCTTAATTATATCTGTTAACACTACTCAAGAAAAATTGAAAAAAAAATTGTTTTTTAATCAGAAAAGTAGCATGAAAAAGCTCAAGAAGATAGCGCTTACTCTGCACAAAAATCTAATTGTCATGTGGAATGCCTACTGACCCCACTCAGAATTACCAAAGCACTATTCTGCTTTCCAGAGACAGTTAAAAGTACTCTTCCAGATTTTCGAGAATATTGAGAAAAGAGAAAAATCAATGTGTAAACCCAAAGGCAGGAGTGGTCCAATTCTTGTAGGTCATACCTGATTTCTTTGAGTTGAGGCTCTGGTCACAGATCATACTCCTGCTTTGATCCCATCCCTTCTTGTACCACCTCCTGCTCTACCCACCCTCTCTGGTTTCTTTCAGTTTCTCTAAGGCACCAAGATCCTGCATCAGGGCCTCTGGATCCTTACACTTGCTAATTTCACTGCCTGCAAAGCTGTTCCTCTCCCATTTCACCTGCCTGTTACTTGTTTTTCAAACTTCAGAATTCATATCATTTCCTTAAGGAAGGCTTTCCTAACCAAGCAGACTAGATGAGGTCTCCCATAAAATGCTTTCGGGACGTGGACTTAATTCCCTTTACAGCACTTTCATAACTGCCATTTGAAAAGCTCTTTTGGTAGTTATTTTCATTATGCCTGTCATCCCCACTGAACTGTAAGTGTTGAGAGTGAGAAGTGTATCATACTATTCATAGCTACATCCCTAAGCTGATGGCAAGCACTCAATATATATCTATTGAAAGAAGGAGAAGTGAGAACATAAACAGGGTATCTGAGAATTTAGGTTTTTTCCTCCTGTCATAAATCTCTAATGTCACCTTTCATAGTTCCTTAAACTCCACATGGGTCAGTTTTCAGAAGTTTCCCATAGGGATAATCAGGTCCACTTGGATCTACCTCCCATTCTAACTCTTACATGCAACAAAAAGGCTGTTATGATAAAACATCAAAAGGAGCCCTGATCAATTACCCCTCCAAAATGGCTCAAACCACTCAAAGCTAAGGTACTTATTCTCTGGTCATTATTACCTGTTCTTATTTTTATAGTGGCCACTTATTCACTGGAAAATAAGCATTTTTTATAAATGAGTAAGAAAATAACACTAGGACAACACAGGGAATAATCTATGATTTTTTTTTTTGCTTCAAACCAGTTTCAAACTTGTCAAAAACATTTCCACAACTTCCTGTTCAATCATAATTACTCTAGTAATTGTTCACTCTAAATGCAAAAAAAATTGCAACAGATTTATATAAGACATTATATAATGAAAAATTAACTCTATGATTAGAATTAAAGAAGGAACAATATTCTATTACAAAATAGTTAATTGGTTCTAAACATAGAAATACCATTAGTTAGTGCTACTTTTAATTTTAACTTACGGCTGAACATGTCTTTTTAAGTTTATGGATAACACTTTGAATATTAACAGATGAAATAATTATTTAGGGACTTAATTGGAAAAAATATTACACTAGAAAGAAAAGAAATAGGACTTTCTACTCAAACTGGTTACAAACAGAGCTTTGAAATAGAACTCACACTGATACCAGCTGTCACTTTTCATTTCTCCCTGCACCTATCCCTAAGATACTTGACCTGTATAAACTGGTAATGGGCCAATATATTTTCTTCAGGCTACAAAGTTAAGACTACTTGCAATCTTAACAATGCCATTAAGGTAGCTGATGCATTATACATGATGATGGACCTACAGCAACCCTGCTTTAGTCCCAAGGGAAAGGAAAATTTACTTAATCCCCAAAGAATTTCTTCCTATAATGCAAAGAGAATCAAATCGTGAAATGTGAGACCTTCCTGAAACCACACTGATTACAAGATGGCAGAGGAGCATATGTCTGCATAAGCTTGCCAAGGGAAAAATGCACACACTGTCCAGCTCATCAAAAGGATACTAAAATAGAGACTAGCTGTGGCTAAAAAATAAAGTTAGGAAACATACCCAGAATAAATATCACATGTAAGGAAGAAACAAACACTTTAGAATTTTTAAATTAAATTTGTGTAGCTCTTTAACTCTTCCGTGGGGGGGGGGGGGGGGGGCGTGTGGGTGTGGGTGCACACACATGGGGAAAGAAAAGGGAATGGGTATTTTGAAGCAGGCTGGCAGAAATATAATCAAATATCTTCTAGTCTCTTGGCACGATGATGATATGTTTCGGCTTAGTTACTCTTGTCCATAGAACTTCACATTTCCTCCAGATGCAAATAAATTTACACATAGGCATAAGATGGGCATAAGAACCCAGCCATGTGTTTGCCATGTGCAAGACAGTAACATATTTCAAAGGGTTATAATTTAGCAGCCTTGGCAAATTCCTATATTGAATGATAGTCTAACCTCTATGGAGAACAAAGAATAGTTAAAAATAAATCCCAAGAGAATGGGGCACTTGGTTTACTCAGTCGGTTATGCATCTGACTTTGGCTCAGGTCACGATCTCATGGCTCTTCAGTTTGAGCCCCGTGTCGGGCTCCGTGCTGACAGCTCAGAGCCAGGAAACTGCTGAAACTGCTTTGGATTCTGTGTCTCCCTCTCTCTCTGTTCCTCCCTCGCTCACGCTCTGTCTCTTAAAAATGAATAAACACTAAAAAAAATTGTTTTTAATAAGTAAATAAACCCCAAGGGAAAGTGGCTAAAAAAAACAGGGCTTCCTTAGAAGGCATTTGGTTTTCTTTAGAACAGAAATTTTATATTTAGAATAATTGAAATTCACCTAAACCAAATGATTACATCTTCATTGTATGGCTTACTAAAACAAGTGCTAATGGAGAGGTAATTGCAAATGGTAAACTGAAGTGTTATAACTTAAATATTTGTATTCTGATTCCTCTGTTATTATTTGTTTCCATACAGAAAGTAGACTATAGTGGAAAATAGTAGGAATTCTGGCACCAGACTACTTGGATTTAAATTCTTGGGCAAGTTAGTTATTAAACTTTCTGTGTCTTTGTTTCTTCACTGCAAAATGAGGATAGCAATGGTACTATTGGAGGATACATAACTTAGCATATGTGAAATTTTTATTAGACTAGTATCCAGCACATAGTTAGTACCACACCACCATCTGCTATTTCTTCAACTGCCACCAGTACTTCTAATCTTATTATTCCTCAGTCCAGTTACCAGTATTGATCCCATCAGAATATCAATATGATTCAAAGAGGCACAGATCACTTAAAACAAAAAATCCCTGATGGTACAATGAGCATCCATGGGGTAATAATTATTCATTTGCAAAAATGCAGAATTTTGAGAATGATATAAAACAGGAGCACAGCTAGGCATTTTATTTTTCAATTCCATTAAGGTGAGTACAGTTACCTGGAAAGAACATGCTACCAATAGCCTTAAGGAAGCAAAATGAGTTTGGCTTTTAAGGAGAATTGGTTAACTCTTGCAAGCAGCTAACATTAAAACCACTGGCAGCAGTAATTTGCCATGAAGAAAGATTGAGTCCTGCAGATAGCAATGAAAACATAGACTTTATACAGGAAAGCAACACATGGTAATTATCAATCAACAAAGCCAGCTGACTAGGATTCACAAACACTAACCATGAAATATATGGCTTTTCCAGCTATACTTTTGTTCACAATTTAAAATACTTATATGAGGATATATGGTTCTTGCACTAGTAACAGAGAAAATTAAGGAGTCGTCATTTCAATATAATTCACTATTTGAAGATTAAAATATTTAAAAATGAGCAACAGCTCAACTCTGGACCAGAAGCACAAGGTTTCCCTGTGCTGTCTCTAGTTGCAGTTACAGAATCATTTCTAAACCAGGAGATCCTAGAATTGAATACCACTACCAGCCCCCATTATTATTCAATTCAATAACTTATTAAATTGCTGGAAGATTAACCTTACTTATATACATATTTTGTAGAAAGTCTGGATCTCATTCTTGGAGGATTCTTATATCCTCAGGTTTAAAAAAAAAAATTAGCTATGTCAGCAGTTATAGGCTAGTGAAATCATTGAATATAATAAAATACATCTGGTAATTAAATATTCATGCATAAGAAAAATATGTAGATCAATAATTCTTTAAAAGTCATTCAGGTTTTACTACTAGTCAGACTGATGTTACATCATGGCTAAACTGTCTCAGACAACGGAGAAGAAATTTCTTGAAGTCATCTAATTTTAAAAATCACATATTTGTGGGTTGCCTGGGTGCTCAGTCAGCTGAGTGTGCAACTCTTGTGGTTGGCTCAGGTCGTGCTCTCACGGTCGTGAGATCAAGCCCCATGTGGGACTGCACTGAGCATGGAGCCTGCTTAGGATTCTCTCTCTCCTCTCTCTACCCTGACCCCATCCTGCTTGCATGCACACGTGCTCTCTCTCTTTCTCTCTCTCTCAAAATAAATTTAAAAAAATTTTTTTAATTGTGTATTTGTGGTGAACTTGGTTTTTATTTTATTTTATTATTTTTTAAAAATTTTTAAGTTTGGGGCGCCTGGGTGGCGTAGTCGGTTAAGCGTCCGACTTCAGCCAGGTCACGATCTCGCGGTCCGGGAGTTCGAGCCCCGCGTCGGGCTCTGGGCTGATGGCTCAGAGCCTGGAGCCTGTTTCCGATTCTGTGTCTCCCTCTCTCTCTGCCCCTCCCCCGTTCATGCTCTGTCTCTCTCTGTCCCAAAAATAAATAAACGTTGAAAAAAAAAATTTAAAAAAAAAAAAAAATTTTTAAGTTTATTTTGAGACAGAGAGCAAGCAGGGGAGGGACAGAGAGAGGACGAAAAGAGGATCTGAACCAGGCTCTGTGATGATAGCAGACAGCCCAATGTGGGGCTCAAACTCATGAAGTGTGAGATCATGAACTGAGCCGAAATCAAGAGTTGGATGCTTAACTGACTAAGCCACCCAGGCACCCCTGAACTTGGTGTTCATTAGTGTAAAAAGTTATCACGTCTATATATACGACATATGAAAATCTCCCCCCTGGTAAAGAGAACCTGTGTGAGGTACCTGCACAACCTGTAACACCTGTCCCTGAAATTGACCTTCATCCTGTACCTAGGGTTTTGCTCACAGAGTTTTGACTCAGTGGTGAAAAGTCCTTAGCCTAAATCTCCCAGAAAATCTAGCAACAAGAACATAAATACAGATTCTGACATATGGGTAGCTGCATCTGCCAAACATACTATCAATGCTTCACTAAATTGTTTGTAATAATTTTAATCAACTCTATTTACACACACTTGGTTAAAAAAACAAAAACAAAAAAAACCTCCCTGACAAAATTGAGACCAAAAACCACTTCAGTTTATAGTAAATGAACTGTATCTCAATAGAACTGTTTTTTTAAAAATAATCCCAGTTACCATGGCAGCAGGAACCCCCCCCAAAGGACCAACTAAGGGTCTTTGATTGATACTCTGCCCCTCAGCCATCCTTAAAATGCACATCACCGAGTTACTTTACTAGATAAAGGCCTTCTCCATTTCCACAGAGCCAGGGGAAATGCCTGAACCTTGTATTTGAAATTAAAGGTGATACAACTAAGAGCTTACATGAAAACTTCTATAAATAGATCCATTAAAAAAAAAAAATCCTCTCTAAAAGCATCTTTCCAGATCATGTGACTTAATTACCGTCTAGGTAACTAAGTATTACTCCCTTATCCAAGAAGCTCCGAAAAAGCTACTGTAGTGAGAATTCAAGATAGAAAGCATGTCCCTCAAATGTGAAAGTTGTAAACAGACACATTTTGGAAGAGAAATGCTGTTGTTGAGTTGTCCTCCTAAAAAAACAAAAACAAAAACGGAAAACAACATTTTATTAAATTTTTTTTTAACGTTTTTATTTATTTTTGGGACAGAGAGAGACAGAGCATGAACGGGGGAGGGGCAGAGAGAGAGGGAGACACAGAATCGGAAACAGGCTCCAGGCTCCGAGCCATCAGCCCAGAGCCTGACGGGGGCTCGAACTCACAGACCGTGAGATCGTGACCTGGCTGAAGTCGGACGCTTAACCAACTGCGCCACCCAGGCACCCCAGAAAACAACATTTTAAAAAGCTTTTGTGTAGATCACTTGGCAACAGTGGCTGTCGCTTGCATTTCATGTCAAAGACAGCCTCAAAACAAAGAGATCACCTAAAAGCTACTTGAAAAAAACACAAGTCTCCATTTCAGAAGATTCATCACTGAAGCAATGGTATAGAGGGCCCTGTACTAATGCATGCAGCAAAATTTATTGCACACCAAAGCCTGGTTTTCCTTTTCTTCTTAATCACTTACTCTTTCTTCTTCCTTCTATAGAAAGAACCAGGATTCTGAACAGTAATGCAGTTTTGAGAATCAATAAGGAAACTTGATACTCAGAATAAGCAAAAACAGATTAACCCCTTTGTTCATCTTTTCTGCTGCAATAAATATATATAATGACACTTTGGCAGTTAAATAGCAATTTTTGTGTTCCCATGGCCAAAAAATAAATAGTTCAAGCATTTACTCACTACTCAATTGCATGCAATGAATTCAAGAAAAATCTCTCTCATAAAAGGATATGTTAAGCTTTTGTCATTAAAATAAAAAGTAGAAGCAGAATGCAGTCACTGAACTATAATCTATATTTTAAATAGACTAAATCCTTCTACTAATGACAAACTGAGAACATTTTTTACTTAAGAAGGCAGTCCACAATATTTTATAGCAACACATAATTATTTGGGGGGGGTAGTTTTTTGCAAACAAAACAAGTTAAAAGGTATCTTAAGAAACATTTATTTAATACATTATAGGCTTTTTAAACTATTCAAGTGTCGAACATTATGTTCATCGTGGAGAAATCAGAAAATGAAACATGAGAAAGCTTGAAAATAATTCAAAATAACAAGGAATTTTTTATGGATACCATTCAGGCTTAAAGGAACTACAAAGTTAGGATAAGCCAGGAAGGTATATGTTGCCCTGATGGTCATCACATTTAATATTTTCTAAGTGATCTCTTAAAGCTATTTTCCACTAGAAGCTTTTTTCCTATCTTTGACACATTCATTGTGGAAAACAAAAAGATTAAAGGCAGGATTAAAAAACAAGTTAATCTCTTCTTTATGAAAGAAGAATGAGCTAGAAATTGACTTATAAAAATGAGTGCAAAAGGAATCTAGAGATTCTGCCTGTAGCACAGGTATCTGCTGGTAGATGGTACCACTCTGTGCTGTTAATCTTTCATGGAGCTTCAACCCCAGGGAGCTAAGATGATGTGAACAGCAGGAGAAAAACTATGGTAGAAAAACTCAGGCTTTCTCCTTGCCTCTATATCAACTTTACTGATATTCTATTTCCAGAAGTAACATTAGCCATTTCAATTTTCTTAGAAAGTATTTTATTTATTTATTTTTAAATTTTTCTTTTAAAGAAAAAGGGAGAAAGAGCAGGGCAGAGGGGCAGAGTGAAAGAGAGAGAATCCCAAAGAAGCTCCATGCTAAGTGCAGAGTTCAACACAGGGCTTGATCCTGCAACTCGGGGATCATGACCTGAGCTGAAATCAAGAGTCTGACACTCAACCAACTAAGGCCCTCCTTAGGAAGTATTTTTAATGAGAATTACACCATCATTCTTTTACAGTAAAAGGTTTCCTCGAGTCACAATAACCTTTCCTGCCCTCAGGTAAACACTTTTTCCTCTGGCACCTGCACCCCAACACACAGCAATTCCTTTACCCACTTGTATACTCAACCTTGATCCACACTCCTCTGCTTTCTTACTATCTTTTTACTGCCACTATGGGCATAAACTGAGACAAAGATCCTTGAGTGCCCTCAATTCAATTAAATGATGGACAGTAACCAGTTGATTGACAAAGTGAATGCTGTATAATGAGCATTCTGTACACAGCCATTAGGATCCTGATCCAAAGACAAGCTGGGAGTGCTCATATACAGTAGATCAGAAATAATTTGAGCTAATTAGATACTTAGCAGCTATTACTTTTGCTTATAAGACATCAAAAAATCTAACAAAAAATATTGTTATAACAAATGATACTGATGACTGGTCATGGTCTTTCATAGGTAATAAATACAATAAATCATATCTCTACCAAGATAACTATTCTTTTTCACCCAAAGGAAATCTGCCCCATTCCACATCTATATATATTCTTGATAGATATAAAGAATTGAACCATTCCTTTCCTAATGATCCAAAATTCCTACTATGGTGATTTTCCTGAGATGTGATAAGTAAAACAGGCTTTGTACTAGATGTGTCTTTACCATATGTTGCACAAGGCAAATGACATAACTGAAAAACTACCCTAACACACAACCAAATTTGAGAGAAATACCTGAAAGGTCTTTGAGTAGACCACCACTTCAGGTTAAGGATAAGACTATAAAGGAGTCATTAGGTACCTCCAAAATGAATTAGGTATGTATAAAATCAGTCCAAATTAAATACATTTCAGTTTTCATGGCTATCCTCTCTTACATAATATAGAATATATGGTAGATAATATGGTGTAAGAGTCAGCTCGGCAGTTAAATAACCTAGATTTCAATTGTGGCTCTACTCTGTGTTCAATTGTGGCTCTTTTCACTGTGTTGATTTCAGCAAGTTACATAACCTTTATATACCTCAGTTTCCTGTCAAGTGTCATAATAATTATATTTATAATCACAGGTCATTTTGAACACCAAATACATATAAGTTCATGTGCCTGTCACATCACAAGCAATAAATACCATGATTATTAGTATTATAACACTGATTAACCAGAGTCTATATAACTGGAAACCAATTAAGCTGAATATTGGCAGCTTTCAAGACAAAAAAGCTAGCTAACAATAAAACAGTGAGCTGCACAGTGTACACTCATTTGCTGCTGCTCATCAATCCTAATTTACTTTGTCTCAAGAATCTAGATATACAGTTCTTCACAGTCAAAATGAAAAGATTTTGTTCCCAAGATACTCTGATCAGTTGAAGCTTACTGTTAAAATTCTTTTAAAATGTTTTTTATTTATTTTTGAGACAGAGAGAGACAGAGCATGAGTGAGGGAAGGGCAGAGAGAGAGGGAGACAGAATCTGAAGCAGACTCCAGGCTCTGAGCCATCAGCACAGAGTCTGACGCAGGGCTAACCCACAAGCTGTGAGATCATGACCTGAGCTGAAGTAGGACCCTCAACCAACTGAGCCACCCAGGCGCCCCTTAAAATTCTTTTAGAAGTTCATATTAAACACATAAAAGTTCTCTCTAAGCTAAGGGGCAAATTTAGAATTTAATTTTTAAATGAAATGGAAATAAATTTAAGTGAAAGATGAGATTAATATGTCTTATTAAAGGTACAAAAATATTTTTTTTCTGCTTAAAGCCTTTATCTTTGTAACCTTTGAAGAAAAGTTTTTTAAAAAACTTTAAAATCAGGATTCTGTATCTATCTGACCAGAATAAAACCACCTTTGAAAAGGCATAGAATGTCTTTGCAGACAATACACATTACTATCTTAAGGAAAGATCACTGACACATATTTCATTTTACTCTAAATATAAAACTGCAGTCAACAGCAAAATCCAGACTGTGAGAAAACACACAAGATCAACAATTTATCTGTGGAAGAAACAAATTTGTTGTAAAAAGAGAAAGATATGGGGAAACCAATGGATTAAAAGAGACTTTTTAAAAATCATTTAAAAAACTTAGGCAAAATTAAACTACAGGGATACATGCTTGGGTAATAAAACAATAAATAAAACCAGAAAAGTCACAATAGTATTTACAAGTCTATAAGAGGAGGCAGGAGGAGCTCAGCTTTGGGAAGTATCACACAGAAGAACTGGTCAAGTTCTATTTCTTGAATTGGATAGTGGTTATGGAGTATTCACCTTAGTAATTTCCGTGCCAGTGTTATATATTAGAAAAAAAAATGTTTGGAAAAAAAAAGGTTTGAAAAATATAATCGGAATCTAAAAGATTTGCCAAAGTAGCTATTATGTACTTTTCCATGCAAATACATTCCTTTCCCACAGTCATACTCACACACTTAAATAAATGCATTGTACCTGAGTCTCACAAATAAAGGTTCCATGACACGTGAGCAGTTATTTATCAGATTGATGTCTACTCATTGCTTAAATCTGGCATAAATGAATTTGGTTTTATGTCATCAAAAAAGTAGAGTTTTGGGACACCCAGTTGGCTCAGTCGGTTGAGCATCCGACTTCGGCTCAGATCATGATCTCACAGTTGTGGGTTCGAGCCCTGCATCAGGGTCTGTGCTAACAGCTTGGAGCTTGGAGCCTGCTTAGGATTCTGGGTCTCCCTCTCTCTCTGCCCCTTCCCCACTCATGCTCTGTCTCTTAAAAAATAAATAAAAACGTTTAAAAAAATTTTTTAAAGAAGTAGAGTTTTGTCTTGATTTCATACCCTTCATTTATTTCACTTCCAAAAGCAAAGCCAATTTAAAAACAAAACCAGGGGCGCCTGGGTGGCGCAGTCGGTTAAGCGTCCGACTTCAGCCAGGTCACGATCTCGCGGTCCGGGAGTTCGAGCCCCGCGTCGGGCTCTGGGCTGATGGCTCAGAGCCTGGAGCCTGTTTCCGATTCTGTGTCTCCCTCTCTCTCTCTGCCCCTCCCCCGTTCATGCTCTGTCTCTCTCTGTCCCAAAAATAAATAAACGTTAAAAATAAAAACAAAACAAAACCAAATAGAGCTCTTAGGCAAGGTGTTATGGGCTTAATTGTATTCCCCTGAAATTCTTATGTTGAAGTCCTAACTCCCTACTATTTCAGACTGTAAAGATAGTCTTCAAAGAAGTAATTAAGTTAAAATGAGGTTGTTAAGAGCAGGCACTAATCCAACCTGATGAATGTCCTTTTAAGAAGAAGAAATTGGAGAACAGATATACACAGAGGAAAAATCAGGTAAAGCCATATGGAGAAGGCACCATCTACAAGCCTCAGAGGAAACCAACCCATTTGACACCTTGGTCTTGAACTTCCAGCCTCCAGAATTGTAAGAAAATACATTTCTGTTGTTTAAGCCACTCTGTGGTACTTTGTTATGAGAGCCTTAGCAAACTAGTACAGCACATAAGAAAAAAATTTTTTTGAAAAGGTAGTAGAAAGAAGAAAAAGAAATACAAAATGTTACAATTTTACAATTTTAGTTGACTCATAATGTACAGTGAAAAGAAAAGCTTAAGAAAATTCTGAGTCATTAGTAAAGAAAAGAGAACAGATTACGTTAAAAAGAAACACCCCAATGAGCTAAGCACAAAGGGCAAGACACGAGGGAACCAGCAGGAAAATAACTGGCTACTGACTGAATTGATGGGGCAGGATTCAGAGCTTTCAGTGTGGTTTCTGGAAAAAACCCACAGGAGAATTTTGAGTTAGGTTTTTAAAGGGACTAGACACAAATGGAGGTAATGGGTGAGATCCAAGTGGTTTTCTGAAAGGGAGAAACGTCTTCTGGCCCAAGGGTTTAAATGAAGGTTGGATTTTATTATTTCCCTGGTTTAATAGGGTTGGGGTTTAGGCAACCATCAAACAAAGAAAATGAAATTCTCAGACTGGAAAATCAGCAAAGATTGTGCAGAAAGTCAGTGCTCTGAGTGTTATATATACCCATGGAGCCTAATGATCTCAGAGTGGAGTACGCTCTGTTGATTAAGTACAAGTTTCCTGAAAAGGGACATTACTGGAGCAACAGCAGATGGCTCTTTGCTCGATCTGCCCTCCATGCTCATATTTGCATTTCATCATTCCACTGACAGGCATAAATAGAAATAGTGAACTGCCTGTTTCTTTTCCTCTTTAATTTAACAATAACAAATACTCTGCATTCAGAAAAGCAACATACAAAATAGGGAAGTAAAGCCAAGCAACGGGAAAGAGAATAAAAGCCCAGAGATTCTAAATCTAGGTAATTTTTTCCAACTATAAGCAACATGGCACCATTCTCCTGTGTCATGCCTGGAAGCATCCTGACGTCCTTTCTGCAGAAAGGCAGTGAAATAAATCAACCAACCATTCCATTTGTCAGCCTTAACAAGTTTAGAATAACTTTCTGGAAGGACTGGCATAATTATTATAAATTAGTTCACTTGTAAAAATTAACATATTTTGTTTTTAGTCTTTATCAAAGATATCTACACATGATATAGAAATTTTGCTTATAAAGCAAGATACAATACTGCAGATGTATATGATAGCAAATATACAAAAAATTAAAATATAAATATGTGCACAGGGCAAAACAATACTAAAAGAAAATACAATAAAATTAAAACAAAGTTTACCTCAGTGATGAATTTTAGTGAGTTTTCATTTTTATTTTTACTTTTCTCTACTTGTAAGTTTTCTAAAATGAGTCTGTATCAAATGTATATTCGGAAAAAGAAAGCAAATATATATAAATGGTATTATAATTCTGACAAGGCAAATAGGTAGTCTGAACTCTTTTCGGAAGAAAATAAACACTTAGCCAAAACTTATAATACTACAAAATGAGCCTTAAAAAAAATGAGCCTAAAAAAAACCTTTGGGTGGAATTTGGTCTCACATACTCTCAGATTACATCATCATCAGTAGACCAGAAAAAGATACACATGCCTATGTCTGCAACTGGAGGAGGATTTTATTTACAAGGCATCTCTTCAGAGCTTACTTGACAAGAATCAATATCCCGGGGCACCTGGATGGCTCAGCTGCTTTAGTGTCCAACTTTTGATTGACTATTGATTTCGGCTCAGATCATGATCTCATGGTTCGTGAGTTTGAGCCGCACATCTGGCTCCATGCTGACAGCATTCTTCGGATTCTCTCTCTCTCTCTCAGTTTCTCTTTCTCTCTCTCTCTCTCCCCCTCCCCCACTCTCTCTGTCTCTCTCTGTCTCTCTCTCAAAATAAATAAATAAACTTAAAAAAAAAAAAAGAACAATATCCTGAGATTTCTCTCTCCAGGGATTTAAAACCTCCTGGGACTACCCTGAACACCAAATAAATTTATCATTTTACCAGGGGAATGTCTTTTCCAACTGAATGCAAAGTCACATACCTACCCTGGACCCAAGATTTCACCTTTTGGTTCTCAGGGCTAACCTTAAAGGCAAATTTCAGGAATTACTTTCTGTGACATATTCTAAATAAGAACCCTTGCATTGTATTAATCCCACACAACCCTTGTATTAATCCCATAAAACATAACTCCCACAATTCCTATAGCACACTAAGAATCCTTTTTCTGGTAACTAAAGGTTTTATTCACAAGTGGGTGATACACTTAGTTGAAAAATGCCGAAATACAGAAACCCCAAAACTGTACATTAGAAGTTTCACTGAAAATTAAAATCATAATATTTTAACAATTTTCAAAAAATCTCCGCCAGAGGGAGACAATCTTACTTACTTTAACTTCCACAGTCTTCCCTCCATGTTCAACATGTCTCTCTACGTATTCAGAGGATAGCAAATCGCTGTAACAGATAGAAATGGTGATTAAAAAGGACCCTGAGAGTGTAAATCACTTGAAAGTCACCAAGTTTACATATATCAGCTTTCTGATTTTTAACTCAGATTTGAATACAAAAAGAAAACTTTATAGGTCTCTCTCTGTATCCCTCCCCCTCTCCTTCTGTCTTTCTCTCTCTCTTACACACACACACACGCACACACACACACACACACACACACACTCTCTCTCTCTCTCTCTCTCTCTCTCTCTCTCTCTCTCTCTCTCTCACACACACACACACACACACACACACACACACACACACCTGGACTTCTAAAAAAATATGAGGTTAAATCACCTGTCACCCATTGCAGCAGAGCTAATGCCACTGATCAAGTTCAACAGGTCTCGGAAACTACCATAAGCACACCATTATTTGCAAGACATCTTATTCCTCCTGGTTTTACTTTAGTTTTTATTAAATAGTTCTGATTTGCTACTGTACTTGACCATTTTTAAAGTTTGATATATTAATATAACAAAATAATCCTTTCCATCACAAAAAGCATTAAAAAGGGGGCAAAGGAAGGTAGAAGAAATGAGAAGGAATGTGCTTTCAGAAATTTTAAATAATTCTTTTTGAAATCTCTCCTAAACAATCTTCCTGTATAATTTAAACATGCTTACATTATCTTAAATATGCTTCTCTTTAATTCCATATATATGAAAAAAAATTCCCCTTTAATGGTGGTGCCTCAAGATACAACTTCTATAACAAGTCATAAAGTCTGAAGATTTTTAAAGCAATAAATAAATAAATAACATTAAGTAAAAATAATTGTGAAGCTATAAATTTCTAAATGTATTAATAGACATTCAACCAACTAAATAATCTTTTTCACAGTGTTCTGAAGGTCACCATGCCAAAATTGTCCCAATCATTTCAAAAATGTGAATTCCTGAGCACAGAGGTCTGCTGTGATAAGCACCCTGTCTACAGTTGCTTGAAATGTAAACAGAATGATCAAGCATGTGTTATATTAACCCAGGCACCATCATCAATTTCCTCCAGCATCTGACCCTTACATTGCCATTTTGGAAACTATAATCATAGCTTAAGTCCTTGTTTCATATATCTTTGTAATTTATTTTCCTATTGATGTTATGGGGGAGTCAGTTAGGATGCTCTAAGCTGCAAGATGCAGAAAACACAGCTAAAAATGGCTTAAACAATCAGGACATTTATATCTTATTTCTTGTTAGAAATTCCAGGACAGGTGTAGTGTGAATATGCTTTTGCAAATCTCCAGATGTTAGATGAATAAATCTGGAGTTCATAAAATACATGCAAACACATTTTAGATGTCTTAAATATAGATAAGTACTAGTAAACAAAATTGTGTTAGATGCGCCAGAATGCAAAGGATGTGTAAAGTATAACTAAGAAGATCATGTGTGTGTTACACACTGACAGAAAGGGATGATGACCAAAAGATACCTAATGTTCATGAGGCACCTGGGTGATAAATGTTCATGATATAATAAATATACAAAAAAGATACTAAATATCCAGAATACACTATACATATACACTTATTATTTATGAGGTCTTCATTCAATACCCATGGCTTCTCAACTTCCATACTACTGACATTTAGAGCCAGATAATTCTTTGTCTTGGGGGGTGTCTTATACACTGTCACATGTTTAGCAGCATCCCTGGCCTCTACCCACTAGGTGCCAGTAGCATCACACAGACACACACGCTAGTCATGACTATCAAAAATGTCTCCCAATATTGCCAATGTACACTCACGGTTAAAATAGCTTTGGTTAAGAAACACTGCTGACATTCATTTCTGTCTCATGTTTTCTTTGCCCACAAAATACAAAGAGAATTCATGACTGACCATCATGCTAACCAGCAATTTACACCCCCCGACTAAGCATACTGTCCCTGTGTAATTCAGATACGGCAAACGGGTGTCATTAACTTGGACTACCTTTCACCTATGGAGCTTGCCAAAACCTCACCTCTAGTCCTTGAAACCACATCATCAGTAGGGAAGATAGATGCAGCAGAGAGAGAAGCAGAACATATGAACACCGTGTACCCGAGGATTAGCCGGAGCGATTTTTCCATCCAACTTGCACCCTAACCTAAGTGTGCTAACCTACCCATTTCTTTCCTCTTGCTTGTCACCAGGTCCTTAAAATTAATTCAGCAAACCATGTGACCTGAAGATTTTAATTTGGCGTTTGGGGGCTAGCTTGCCTGGTAGTATACTTGTAGACTACCATTGCAACAAAGTAACTTCCCACCAGACAACAAGGCAGCTCCAGAGTTAGCTTGTGTGGTGGCTCAGCACAATTGTATAACCAGGCATAAGTTCATCCTTCTGTTCTGCCATCAGTATAGTGAGTGATCTGTTCTCTTAACTGGCTCCTATCATGACCCTAACATGGCTACTGCAATTCTAAGCATCTCACACAGATAAAAATATCCCACGTTAAAAAACAAACAAACTGTATTTCCTTAAAAGAGTCAGTAAACATCACAAAAAGCCCCTAGCATTCATCTTCTCAAACATGTTTTTCCAGAATTACCTTACTGGGCCTTGCCAAAACAAATCTTTTCACTGGGAAATTTGTCTTTGAACAATCAAGTTCTCCTTCTCCCGAGCCTGGCATGTATATCATGACTACCCAAGAGAGAGCTGAATAATGTTAGGGGGAAGGATGGTGGTGGAGAGAGTGTCTGTTGAACATCCAACCAACAGCTGTCTTTCTTTTATTTCTTGCTTGCTTTTTTTCCCCCTTATTATGGGGTTATCAGATAGTATTTCACAAATCTCCAAGGCCTTCTAACAAAAGTAAAGCCGCATGATAAAAATCTGCCTAAAACAATATATGTCATTGTGCAAGCATCCACATCTCACCCTCTTAGGCGTGACCATACCCCGAACAGAAGAGATACCAGACAGATATCTACAAGGGACTGTCCCTCAACCTTGTATCGGTCTCAAACAACCTCCCCAGAAGTGGGAGAGAAAAACTGCCATACGCAGGCAGTGTTTATTAGCAGAAACTATTCCTTCCCTTGGGAATCTGAACAAATAAAGGCATACACACAAAAAAATAATTCAAGTAAAGAGAAGCAGAAAGTCAAAAATAAGCAGACATTTGAGAGAAACAGAGTTGTGTCGGTAGTGAACACCAGAGGGAAAGCCCCAGATCTCTGCTGCTTAGGTCCCGGGACCCAGAACAGCACAGCCCTGCTGCTGAGTACTGGTGGGATCCTTTCTCCATCAGTCACCTGAGTAAACCCCCTAGCACGAGTGAGATCAAAAGCAACTAGGTACAATATCACTTAGAGAAGTTGTGATAGTAGTAATAATCACAATAATTTCTGAAAAACAACTTTTGACTCTTCCAGGTTTTCAAAGTTCAAGGGAATATTTTCTTTTCAATTATAAAATCTAGGAATTAAGAGAGTTTATGAGTCACCACATGAATGTAATTACAGCAAAGAAAACTCCCTGCTCAGGAATTATGTAGCTCTATACCTACAGGTATTGTTGGAAGGGGTTCCATGTAATTTAAACTAAAAACAGCCCTGACAATTGGGTTTTGTTTGTTTGCAGTATTGTGGAAGTCTGCTAAGTATTGCTATTTTAATTATTAGACTGAAAAACCTTATATTTAAAATGTCACTTTTCCTCCACTAAAGCATAAAATCTTGACTACTGTCTACTTAGACCCTAAGCAAATTTTCTTGAAGCCTCCTAATTAGAGATAATAAAAATTACCTTAAGTTCCTTTCCTTAGGTCAACATTGTTTACAGTTAAGCAGGGATCTATTTAAATAATCTCAAGTGCAGGAAAATGGGGAATCTCCTTAACATTGGGAAATTTTATTTTACTGTAAAGTGAGAAGGTAAAATTTACTCTATGTTAACGGCTTACTCGAAACTGATGTGTGAATGCTAACTTGTGAATTTTGAAAGATGAAAACTGAAAATCATTTTCAATCAAATTATAAAGGCTACTTGTTTTACAAAGAAAGTAGGGAGATGTTTTTAAAATTAGAAATGTAGTCTGAGGCCTTTTTTTAAATTTGCATACCTTAATAAGCCTAAAGAAAGCAAAAAAAAAATACAGTGTAAACGTTCTCAGTCGTAATAATGATTACTCTTTGTCTAGTGGGCAACTGTCATGAATCAGAGGCAGCTGGTAAAGTACAAAGATTCTGGAGTTTAAATATGAAACTAGTATTTTGACTTCCTATCCAAACTGTCATTTATTTGCTGTGTGACCTTGGTCAAGTTATTTAATCTTTATAAACATAATTTGTCTATGGAGATAATATGAAGTTGGTAGGTATTAAACCAGAATATGTGTGAAATCCCTCCCACATCCTGATTCCAAACACCCCAATACCTATTCACCGTCTCCTAGCCATCTTTCCCTTAAACTTCCACTTAACTCTTTGGCATTTATTTATTTTTAAAGTTTATTTACCTATTTTTTTTGGGGGGGGGAGGGGCAGGGAGAGAGGGAGAGAGAGAATCCTAAGCAGGATCTGCACTGTCAGAGTGAAGCCTGACACAGGGCTCAATGTGGGGCTCAAACTCACATACCACGAGATCATTACCTGAGCAGAAACCAAGAGTTGGACATCAAATCTAATGAGTCACCCAGGAGCCCCTGGAGACTTTTAAACAATGAACCCTACCTACTGATTTTTCACTGTCCTTTACCTCCCTCCTGTCCATCTAATCTAATTCATATTCCATGCTCTGTCATGATAATCACCCCCTTATATACACTCTAAACTTCCATACTTCTCTTGCTCTGCTCTCTCCACTATGCTCACTTGGACAAACCTCAACTGTGGCAAAACTTACCTCTTCCAATAGTCAAAGTCTGTCCTCAAAAAGCAGAACATCCTGAATGGTGATATGTTGAATTTATGACCACAATTATCAAGTGGTCCCTCAGCACAACACTGCCCATCAATCCACTAATCAATTTACTCTAAGAGGACCCTTCCAAGCCTTTCTCTCCAAAGTATTCCTTCATCATAACTCTCTGTTGATGACCTCAATTCTGTATTCACTGAGAAAATGGAGACACAAAAAGACTACTTCACCTTTCCAATCAACAGACCAACTGGCACTCCTATTTCTAAACCAGCCTGTACAAGGATGTCAAAGAGGCATCTCAAACTCAACATGGTTAATGCATAACTCTCTCAGCCAAATCCCAATATTCAATTCTACATTCAAAATGTACCCTAGTAATAAATTTACAGTGAAGAAAACTGGGGCATGTCACCTTAATCAAGTGATCAGTTAACATCATCAGTAATGGAAAAAACCAAAAACATGTGCTTCCTGAAGTGATATACTGAGAGGTACATATCATTTACAGTATTCCCACTAAAAATACCAAAGGAAGAAACAAATTAATGAAGAAATCTGAACCAGCATTAGATTTTCAAAATAACAGCCTTAGAGCAAAGCTCTAATCTAAGGTACTACCAGTAAAATGTGACCTCAAGGTCAAGATCAAATCAAAGATACGTTTGTAAGACCCTTTGTTAAGACCTCAGAAAGACTTAGGGCTGTTTTACCTGGATTATATCACCTATATAAGAGTTTCTAAGACTCTCCAGGGCCTACCTACCAGTAGCTCAGATACACAAAAGAGTTTCCAAGAATCTTAAAAGCACTGTCCTATAGCATCTTAACTCAAAGTCAAAAATAGGGAAGGGCCTCCCCTCCAAATGAGGTGTGGCTATGGTTTTGTCCAATGGGGTAAATCTCGATGAATTCACACAGAACCCACCAACAGAACAACCACCAGCTTTGGTCAAAATGGAAAGTCAATGAAAAATTTTTAGTCAGGAAGCAGACCTAGAAAGATATTTAGATTAAAACTGGGCCCATTACTTATGGAAAAGAAATGGTGACTCAAACAGTACAGCCAAGAACCACAGGCAACCACCCCCAGGAAGCAGAACAGAGCCTTAACCTACATATTCCCTTTCCCCAAACAGGGGAAACCTGGCTGAGTATCAGAATTTCAATCAACTACATGAAAGCTAGGTACTTCCTATTTCCTCCCTTTTTAAACAAGAGTATCTACTGCAGTCATCCTGTCCTCATCTCTCCCTTTGGAACTTGAGTGTTTGTGGAACAGCTCATTTGTCTTCTCAGTTCAAGGGTCTGTACCTGAGTTACTTCATCTAATAAGCTAATTAAATACCAGAACCTGATTCAGATGATGAGGACCAGAGCCCTGAGCTCAAGTCTGATGCTATAACGGAATGAGATTTTTCAGGAATGTTTGGAGGAATTGAGTGCATTTTGCATTTGTGAGAAATGTAAATAATATGTGGTCAAAGGATGGACTGTGGTTAATTAAAGATGTCTAGGGGCACCTGTGTGGCTCAGTGAGTTAAGCATCTAACTTTGGCTCAGGTCATGATCTCACAGCTCTTGGATTTGAGCCCTGCATAGGGTTCTGTGCTGATAGCTCAGAGTCTAGAGACTGCTTCGGATTCTGTGTCTCCCTCTCTCTCTGCTGCTCCCCTACTCATGCTCTGTCTCTCAAAAATAAATAAACATTAAAAAAACCTTTTTAAAAAGATGTCTACAAATTATTTGTCACTTCTCTTATAGTCAAGTGGAGACCACTTCTCCTCCCCTCGAATCTGAGCTGGCCCTGTAGCAAATCTAATGAGGCAGAAGTAATACCGTGTGATATCTGAGGTCTGCAGTTTCTACTTTCATGCATGTACAATTCTCCATTTTTCAATCTCTGAATCCAGCCATCATGCTGTGAGAAAGCCTAAGCAAACACATAATAAGATGCTTGTAGAGGACAACATCTATCCTGACCCAATAGCCCCAGCTGAATTCCCAGCCAATGGCGGCACCAATTTCCAACCATGTGATTGAGGCCACTTTGGATCCTACAGATGTAACAGTGCCCCAGCCAATACTATATGAAACAGAACTGCCTAGTCAACCCACAGATTTGTACAAAATAATAATTTATAAGGCAGTAGGCTGACCGTGCCTGTTTATTCTCATCATTCAGTAATTGTTAATAGTGCACAAAATTAACATCATGTTTTCCTTAGAGCAGGCTCCAAACGAGCCCAGTGTAACTTACTTGGGATAATAAAAACAAAAGGATCATAAAATTTTCATATATGACTATAATCCATCCATTAAAATATGGAAACGCCCTATGGGTCATGGGCCACAATGGAAAAATAGAGATTTCATTTGGTTTCAAAGCTTTTCAGAAGAACATAACTGGGAAAATGAAAATTTTAGGAATCCAAATTTCATTAACTTATATAAGAAGTATAAGAAACTATAAGCTTAGGGGAAAAAAGAAAACACTCTTACAATCCTCTCCATTTTATGCATTCCCTCCCTCCAATTCATCTTCTCTTTTGTTTTTTTGCCCCATCTAATCAAGAATTAACCTCTTAGATCCTTTTTAAAAACGAATATCTTCACTGAGAATCTTCACTACAGAAAATAGATAAATTTTCTGGACATTCATACCACTGAGAATTAATCATCCATTCTTCAGCCCTAGTTTGCCCCAGAACTGTTGCCCACATCCTCAGTTTGTAATAACTAGTATTTAAAATTCCTATTTTGTTTAAAATAAATTAAAGGGAAACAACTAAATTAAAAGCTTACTTAAGATCTGCCTTTTGGATGAAAGTTTCATTTTATTCCTTTCCAAAATATAAATATGAAGATTCCTTTCCTGCTTATACACTTACAAGAGATTTTCTGTATACTCTGTGCCTAATGGTGAGGCTACTTCAGTTATGCTCAACTGAGGAAGTCATAATCTGATGAAAATTTTCAAGGAGCTTTCAGTGTGCATATAAGGACTAAGACCTTTAGAGTAAATGTGATTAGGTGACAGTTGAATTGGGCACTATTATTAATATTGCTTCTTATTTATAGAATCCTTACTCCTACTAAGGCAAAGGTATCAAAGCCTGGCTTAGCAGCAGAATCACAAAAAAAAATTTTTTAATGCCTGGGAACCACCCCTAACCCACCTACTAAATCAGAATCTCCTAGGCTTATTTTGACATACAAAAAATGTTACCAGGGCATTGAAGTATAATCAGACTAAGTCTACAAATATTCTAGCAAAATAATATTAATATAACAATGCGTTAGTATATTCTGACAATTGTGACTCATTACCCCGCTGAAAGCCAAAGATACTAGGGAACACAATGCAGCAAAGCAATAAAAAGAAATCCCTGGTGAATCTTAATGGCACACAATCAACAGAGGGAGAAAAAAAAATGGCCTTTTTTCCATTAAAGCCAAATCAAGGAGTCATTTTAAAAAAATTGGGGGGCACCTGGGTGGCTCAGTAAGTTGAGCATCTGACTTCAGCTCAGGTCATGATCTCACAGTTCGTGAGTTCAAGCTCTGTGTTGGGCTCTGTGCTGACAGCTGGGAGCCGGGAGCCTGCTTGGGATTCTATGTTTCCCTCTCTCTCTGCTCCTCCCCTGCTCACGCTCTGTCTCCCTTTCTCAAACATAAACATTAAAAATTTTTTTTTAATTTTTTTTAAGTTTTATTTATTTTGAGAGAGAGAAGGAGCATGAGTGGGGAAGGGCAGAGAGAGAGGGCGAGAGAGAGAGAATCCCAACCAGGCTCTGTGCTGTCAGTGCAGAGCCAGATGCAGGGCTCAGTCTCACAAACCAGGAGACCATGACCTGAGCCAAGATCAAGAGTCCAACATGTAACCAAATGAGCCACCTAGGCGGCCCAAGGACTCATTTTTTAAAAAGAAAATTGACAGACTTACTCCAATATTTACTTAGATTTCCCATGAGCACCATAGAAATGAAAGGTTTTGGTACTTGTAAAAAGTTGTAATCCTTACATATGGTTCAAATAAAGTGTATTAATTAAACATTTCCATTTTTATATTAATTACTTGAAAAGCATACTCAACAATGTAGGGCTAGCCTCAAACTCTCTAATGCCATCTGCCCAATGAACATCTTTACCTTCTTTGTCTCCTTCCTCTCCACTAACCATATTCTGGGAGTATGACCATATCCCTCAGCCAGACTCCATTGTCAGTAATGAAGAAGAACTCACTGCTAAATTCACTGTTCCCCACCCCTACCTATGTGACTTCATAAGCTGGAGTCAAGTGGGAGTCCCAATTCTGCCTGTTCCTAGAAGACAGCATCTACCTACCATCAGCCCATACAGCCTCATCATGGCAATATGCTCCCAAAATATCAAGATTAACCTCCTTCAGGCCTATTACCCTGGTTCATGTCTGTCACCTCATGTCTGTCAGGCTCCCAAATCATCCCTTATCTCCAGATCTCAAATCCATTTAGGGCTCTGTCACTTTGTCCCACACTCTCTACCCCAGATACCCTTTAATGATGCCCTCTGGAATTCACCCACGGCCATTAGAAAAATCTCCAGTCTCTTCCTTTAACATTTCCTTCACCATCTTCCTCTGGGAAACAGCTCTTCGCTATAGGATCTGCTTTTCCTGCACCCCCTTAAGTGGGGGCTACACATCTCATTGCCATGTCATTCCATCCTAGCACATTCCACCAAAAATCACACCACTTTATATCTCCTATCATCAGACTATACCACCTATCACTGATCCTTATAGCAATTTATTGATTCCTGGTCAACTCCCCTCCTGCTGTGGAGATTTTAGCTTCTAGTATTCATCATACTCTCCAACACTACTCAGTTGTAATTACTGGTGATTTTGATATTTACCTAGGTGACCCTATAATTCTGCCTTCTCAGCTCCTTGACCTCATCTCCTCTGATGATCTCCTCCATTCCTTCACCTACATTTCACCTACCATATAAATATTCTAAATTCCAAGGGTCTCACTCTCTGAGCAACTTCTGTCCATCTAACTTTCTCCTTCAATACCCCATGTCAATTCTTTGACCCCAGTGAGATCCATAATCCACTGAACTTACTACCATTTCACTGTCCCTCACCACCCTCATGTCTCACACCCTTCCTTGCTCAGCTTCGATTCAATCTTAATATTCACTGCTTTGTAACTTTCCCTACCCAACTTCTACAATATAATTCTCCCTGGACTAAACCAATCCTGATTAAAGCCCTGACAAGCACCAGGCCTACTCAGTGAAAGTGAATGCAGCTGAAGAGCAGCCTATCATCATGTTGACTGTATTTGCTTTACAATGAGGAACACTGACCTCAACGAATCCTTTAAAGCCATCTGGCAACTTCCCTCCTAGTCTAGGAATTAGCTGTCCATGTAATTATCCAAAGCCAACACCCCTACTCATGCACCATAATCCATCCCTTCTTGCCTACCAAGGGATATGGCACCAGATGTTGTTCCCTTTCCCGCATCATCAAATTCCCCCCTTCTATTAGATCTTTTCCACCAGCACACAAACTCTGTTATTTCTCCCATTCACAAAAACAAATAAAACAATTCTTAACATCATTTCCCTATCCAACTGCTACTACATTTCTTTCTGTCCATTAAGCAAAACCACTCAAGACAAACACCCATAGTCAATATCCACCTTTCTCTCCTCTCCTATCTCTTGAGCCCATCTAATCAGATTTTCACCACATCACTTCACCAAAACAGCTCTTAACAAAGTCACAAATTACTTACCTTAAACTAAATGTAGAAATCTAATGGCTGATTCCCAGTCTTTATCTTATTTGACCTATAAGCAGCATTTGATACAATTGATCACCCATCCTCTTGAAAATATTTCCTTACATTTCCAACCAGGCACTACACTCTCCTGGTGTTTCTCCTACTTCTCTTGCTGCTGTTTCTCAATCTCCTTTGCTAGTTTCTTCCTGTTTCCCCAATCTTTAAACAATGTAGTGCGCTGAGGTTCAGTTGGTGGTCCTTTTTTCTTTTTATACTTAGTCTTATGGTGATCTTACCTAATGTCTTCTGTTAAATAACAAGTATATGTTGATGACCTTCAGATTTATATCTCCACTTCAGAATTCTCTGAACTTCAGAATAATATTTCCAACCACATAGTAACATCTCCTCCTTATCAAATAAACATATCACACTTAACAATATCCAAATTTAAGTTCCTGATCTTGCTTGACAAACGATTTTCCAATAATCTTCCCACCTTCATAAATAGCTACTCCATCTTTCCAGTTACCCTGGCCAAAAACCAAGGAGTGATCACTGACTCCTCAATTTCTCTTATATACCATATCCAGTTGATTATGCCAACTCTGTTTTCAAAATATATCCAGAATGTGACTTCTATTGCCACCATCCTGGTCTGAATCACCATGGTATCTTGCCTGGATTATAGTAATGCTTAAGATCTATGTGTCAACCTGTCAATATTTTCCTAATCATTTGTGTGAAGATGATAACAGTCCCATTTTTAGAGAGAACACACATTAACAGGCTTACTCACTGGTAATGATGGTCAAATTTCCCCCCTTTTTTTTTGTTGTTGGAGTATAATTAACATACAGTGGTACATTCGTTTCAAGCGTGCAACATATTAACTCAACAATTCTATCCATTATAGTTAACGTCCACCACAATAAGTGTAGTCACCCTCTGTCATTATGCAATGTTATTACAATATTATTGCTTATATTCCCTATGCTATACTTTTCATGCCCACGACTTACTCTGTAATTAGAATTTTGTACCTCTTAATCCCCTTTATCTATTTCATCCATCCTCCCACCCACCTGTCCTCTGGCAACCACCAGTTTTTTCCCTGTTTTTAAGAGTCTTGGGTTTTCTTTGTTTGTTTTATTTTTTATATTCCACATATAAATAAAATTATGTATTATTTGTCTTTCACTCTCTGACTTATTTCGCTTAACATAATGCCTTGTAGGTCCATCCATGTTGTCACAAATGGCAAGATTTCATTTATTTTTATGGCTGACTAATACTCTACTATATGTATTCATCACTTCTTCCTTTATCCATTCATCCATTGGTGGATCCCTAGGTGGCTTCTGTATCTTAAATCATTGCCCTCTTCTGAGAAAGCAATCTTTCAAAATTTAGTAAAAGTCTTAAAATTCTGATATTCTTGGCATTCAAGAATCTAATGAAGGAAAATAGCTATAAATATAAAATATATTTTATGCCATTTAAAAAATAGTTATTATTTAAAAGCCTGTGTTGACAAGGCTACTAGGGAACCAGTAGCACACACATTGTAAGCACAGAATTTTTAAAAACTCAAGGAGGGCAGTTGGACAGTACATCCTGAACTTAAATAGTTTTGAAACTGCAATTCTGTTTCTAAAACTTTAACCTAAGAAAATTATTTTTTTACTGTGTACAGGTGTTTAGCCATAAAGACTGTCAATATAGTATCATCATGGAGAAACACTGGAAATAACAAGAGAAACAATTAAATACATAGGGTATAAAAACTTACCATTGAACACTACTAACAAGAACAGGTCATTAAAGATATTAAAAGATGTTCATAGTGTTCATATGAAAAGATGTTCATAAGATGTCTACTTAAGAAAAACTCCAAATTTTGCAAAAGAAAGAAAAACATATAGGTATGAAGGACAATGAAAAAACAAGCACACATTAAAAATGTTGCAGTGCTTACCTCTGGGTAATTAGATTACGGCTACATTAATTGTACTTGTTTTACTTCTACACATTATCTATACTATCTATTACTTCTATAATAAAAATGTATTACATTAAGAAACTAAAGAAATAAGTTATAATTCCCTAAAAATAGGAAACTAAATTTGAAATGTATTTCTCAAAGCGATCACTAAAATTATTCACAAAACAACCTAAACATACAAAAATAGATGAATGGTGGAACACATTACTTTCTATCCAATAAGTAAAAAATAATAAAAGTCAACAAAAACTTTTAAGAAGAATTTGTATTAACTAGAAAAATGCTTTTTTTTTTTTAATTTTTTTTTTCAACGTTTATTTATTTTTGGGACAGAGAGAGACAGAGCATGAACGGGGGAGGGGCAGAGAGAGAGGGAGACACAGAATCGGAAACAGGCTCCAGGCTCTGAGCCATCAGCCCAGAGCCTGATGCGGGGCTCGAACTCACGGACCGCGAGATTGTGACCTGGCTGAAGTCGGACGCTTAACCCACTGCGCCACCCAGGCGCCCCGAAAAATGCTTCTTAAGTTAAAAAAGAAAAGTAGTACATGAAATTACATTGAGAGAACATGACAATTACATAGATAAAATAAAGCACAGAAAAAAAAAAAAAAAACCTGGAAGAAAATGCACCCAGATATTTAAAAAAGGTCGCCTTTGAGTGGTCCTTAAATTTTTTTTTAGCTTCTTAAACAGCTTCTTCTCCACATTTCTCAAAAAGAAGTATGCTCAAAATTATATTTCTTTACTGTTTTAAGTTTAATTATTCATAGCAATAATAAAAATAACAGTTAATAATTTTGGGTCCTTACTACTAATTGTTACTACTGCTACTACTACTGATCTAATGGCTTCACATGCATTAATTGAATCTTTATAGCGATTTTGGTAAGTGGGTATTATTATTATCTCCATACAGACGAGGAAACTGAAGCACAGAGAGGTGAGTAACTTTATCAAGAGTACACAGATAGTAATAAGTGTAGAGCCAGCATTGGAACTCAGACGGTCTGACTCCAGCGTGCATCTTCTTGACCAACTAAACCCAACCCCCACATGTACTTTCTTTCCCTTCTCTCATCATTTTCTTCTCTTCTTAATTAATTTTCCATACATGTCACTAAATTAGCCCCAGACTTTCCCACAGAACTATAAAGACTTCAGTATGGTCAAACACATCAGGTACTCTATCAATTTCATGTTTCTTCTTAGTTGTATTCCTCCTACACCCTTCTATCCTCCTGCTCATAGATGGACTGATTGCACTCAAGGTCTGTGGCACAGATGTGACCTGTCTTTGTCTTCACCATGATCCTGAGAACCCCCTCTGGTTCTCTCCTTCTTGTAAACCTGTTTCCTATTTCTCATATCTTCATCTTTCTTGGTGTTCTCTCATTTATTTTGGTAGGAGTCAGTCTCCAGTACCTTCCAAATAAAGAATGCATATGATGTTCATTTATTTTAGATCTTGCATGTACATTTTTTGAGAACTCGCCTTTGATTGATGGTTTAGATTTGCAAGTACAGAAATCCTTCAGAATTTACACAGCACTGCTCCACTTTCTCTGGTATCTGGCATTGCTAATGAGAAATCTGATGTTATTCTGATGCTGATCCTTCCAATGTGACCTGGTTCTTGTCTTCAGAAGCTTTTGTGACCTTCTCTTCTATTTCTATCCTAAAACTTCAAAATTGTATGTCTTTATGTCAGTCTTCTTTTATTCACAGACTTGGGCACTCAATATTCCCTTTCAATCTAGAAATTCATGCCCCTCAGTTATGAAGAATAATTTTTGTTAATTTATGTTCTGTTTTCTCTCTACCCTATGGAATTCCTATCACTTGGATGTTCAATCTCCTGGATTGATCCTCTCACAGTTTTTATCTTTTCTCTCCTACCTTCCACCTATCTTTTGTCCTGTTTTCTGGGAGACAACTTCCCCCCAACTTTATCATTCAACCCTTCTATCGATCTTTATTGTTTCTCATATGTTTGTAGTTGCTTTTATCTGGATTTTTAATGGCATTTTCTTGTTTCATAGATGCAGTATTTATCTTTCTTATTTTTATTGGGTTGGGTTTTTAAATATTTTCCTCTGTTTCCTGCATATTTTTGTTTCAGCTGAATTCAGTTGTTTGTTCTCATCTCTTTCTTTTTGTTAGATGTTCTCCTCAAGTATCTGATAATCCATATTATATGCTTACTGCTTTTCAATTTGCTTTTTTCCTCAATTATTGGAATTCTAATACCTAGTATTGACAATATGGGCCCTTCTAACAACAGATGACCCTTCAACAACAAAGGGTTGAATTGCATGGGTCCTCTGAATCGGTAGATTTTTTCAACACATGTGGTACAATACTGTAAAAGTATTTGCTCTTTCTTATGATTTTCTCAACACTTATTTTCTCTAGCCAATTTTATTATAAGGATACAGTATATAATACAAGCAACATACAAAACATGTGTTCATCAATTGTTTATGTTTTCAGTAAGGCTTCCAGTCAACAGTAAGGTATTAGTACTTAAGTTTTGAGGAGTCAAAAGTTATAGACAGATTTCTTACTGCATTGGAGGTTAGTGCTCCTAATTCCCACGTTATTCAAAGGTCAACTGTATTGGTGAAAGGAAGTTCGTCAGGATAAAAAGAAACATTCTTTCTTCTTCCTGCTTCTATAGTGGCAGGAAAGCAAATACTAATCTATGTTATTGAACAGTTTTTGAAAACGTTATTTCCAACAACAAATTCTTACCCAGAATCCAGACATGAGGAAGTGTGGTATGTCCCATGAAAGTAAGCATGATGTCTAAAAAGTCTGTAATTCTATTTGGTCTCCTTACTTAAATGTTATTCTATTAATAATATTTAAACATTGTTTTTTGTAAAGCATAAATAATCGTTAAAAGAGCATTTCTTGCTGACACTGCTATCTTCTCCCCCGTTAGAGATGTAAAACAAAGTAAAACTATGACTGTATTATTTCCCATTATAAAACACAGTTTTAGAGCTTAATATATTTTTAAGTTAACATAATCTACCTTTGCTTTCAGCACCACACCTTAGCCCAGTTTCCTGAGATATCTGATGGTTCCATTTCCAGAGCTCTTCCCAGGTTCTGCTTCTTACTGAAATTATAAAGCAGCTTTCTCCACCCAAGTCAGTCAGTTACCCCTTGCCCATTTTTGTGACATCTTCCAAATTTTTATTGATGTCTCTCATCTACTTTGTTCTTGTGAGTTTATAATGCCCTCACTGTCATTATCACGGAGGAAAGACACATGTGAGGGTTCAGTCGGCCCTATCTAATCAGGAATATGCAGGTCATTTTAAATGTTTATATTTTTACATGATCATATAATTTTTATGATGGAAAATTATTTGATTAACCTGAGCCAGGAAAATCTAGAGAATCTGGGCACAAAATAGATACCAGAGAATAGATAATTACATCTCACCATTTGTCTCAAACCCTAGCAATACTTCCTTAACAGGTGCCCTCTGCTCTCACACATTCCATTCTATTCTGTTAGCTGTCATTTCCTTACCTATCATTCAGTTCCCAGGGCCATTTCCAGTTAGTGTCAGTCAATTTACAATGACTTTTTATGAGCAAATGGTAATCACACCAAGTCAAACTATTTTATTTTGGTTCCACTAATGTTTCTTCACAATGCCAGAATATTACAATTAATAATGAGTGGTTTTTAAAAATTATACCAGAACTAAATAGCCAGCTGAATTTCATCAATTTCAAACCGTCATCTTTTTTTTAAAAAGTATTTACTTATTTATTTTGAGAATGAAGCAAAGGGGAGGGGCAGAGCGAGGGAGAACGCGAGAATCCTAAGCAGGCTCTGTCCTACCAGAGCGGAGCCCAACATGGGGCTCTATCTCATGAACTGTGAGATCATGACCTGAGTCTAAATCAAGAGTCAGACACTTAACCAACTGAGCCATCCAGGTGCCCTTGAAAACCAGCATCTTGAGATCTTCTTCACCTACACCAGTGATACTATGTGACCCATGAGGAAACGAGTCTCGTTATTTCCTAACCATACTTTCTAAATAATAAATAGGCTCATTCCTCATACTAGTGAAAAGATGATGGTGAATGGATGGTGGTTGCTTCCAAAATTCAAATATGCCCTTCATTACCGATGTCATGTCACCATTAAAAAGGTTCAAAAAATGTGCTATAGGCTTTGATAGAAACTCTCCTCAAAAGATCTAATATTACTTTGAGCAATAGAGCGGTTATTGTAATAAATGCAATGCCCTCTTACAGGGACATCTTTGAAGGAAACAACTTACCTGGCTGTATGTGTTTTAAAAAGCTTGTTTAAAAAGACTTTCATCAGCTCATTATCACTACTCAAACTGGCTTAAATTGAGCAATAAATAGAAAACTAATTAAGATCTTGACTCTCTGACTTGATCCTGAGTTAGTGTCTATATTCTAAAAGCTAATAATCAAAACATAAAACTGCAGACATAGAAGCTAAATAGGCTTTGCTCTCTTACGCGCTTAGATTTTACAAAATTAGCCCTAGGAAACCCTTCTAGGAATAAACTTTCTTGTGGAAAATTACTGAAATTTTTGCAGCTGAAAATCTGTAAAACAGATAAAAGGGGAACAGTAGAAAGCATCATATCATTATATATATATATATATATATATATATATATATATATATATATATATTAGTGGTGAATATCTATACTCCAGACACGGAGGATTGATTATCTAAGGCCTTTGTGTGTGCCACCCCTTTCCATAATTATGTGATGAGCCACCGTATTCTTCTCAATCTAAATTCAGCCACCAACCCAGGAAAAGGGAAAATAGTGTTTTCAGTGCTGTTTTCAGTCATAAATTTCAAATTATGTTTTAACAAAAGAGAAATCAATGCATAATGGTAATGCTTCATGTTCAGCTACTGGGAAATAAGCAGAGATCTGAAACAAAATAATGTCTATTATTACAAACATCCACCTGAAAAGACCCTTGGGTCTTTTCAGCTACATGATGTGATATTCCTCCTGATGGGGTTCAGGGCAGGCTGCCCCAAAATATGCCACACTGGCAATAGTGATTATTTTGATTTAAAGCTACTTAAGAAACAGCCAGAGAAAGAAAGTCACTCTGGCCCTCCTCTATGACCCTGAAAGTAGAAAATGGATCTTCCATGTGAAAGGTACCTTCCCTGTACCAGTAAATAAAGAGGCATCCTCATCACCAGAGACAAGGAATTTAGGACTGAGATACTGTATAAACAAACCCTGTTACTTCTTCGTGAATTTACTATTCCAAGCCCAAACTTCTTTGTCTAGTCAATTCTTCACAAATTTATTGTTTCTTTGTCTAAAAGATATTAAAACTGTCTGCTCTGGTCACTTCTTTGAGTCTCATATTTCTATGAGCTCCCATATGTACAAAATTAAAATTTGAGTTTTTTCTGTTCATCTGTCTTGTGTCACTTTAATTAATAGACCAGCCAAAGAACCCAGAAAGAAAGAAAGGAAAAGATTCCCCACCCTCCTCTATTCTCCCATGGCTCTATCTGGTTTTGGCTCTAATTTTAGGTTTCAGCATCAAATGAATTAGGCATTTGGGGAGAATGTTTTAATAAAATCTAAGCATTTCTCTTGCCTATCAAATAAAGAGAATGGACAAAAAAGAATCTATGAATATTCTATGCAGATGTACCAAGAAGTATAAAACTATGAGAGTTAACAGGGACTCCATAAATATTAAAAAACTTCAATGAAATGAAAGGAAGTTGAAGTTGAAGTTGAAGGAAGTTGAATTAGGGATTGTACAGGACTAAAGGAATATTTCCCAAAGCTCTGTCAATCATATGTGGATCTTCTCATATGCAGATTCCTAGGCTGTGAGGAGTCAAACCAGGGCTGTGAAAGCCTATGAGGATGACTGGCAATCCAAACAGCAAGTAAAACACTTGTCATGGAGAGAGGCCGGAGATCAAGAAAACTGGGTTATTACAGTTCAAGAAGAGAGAACAAAACGATGTGGGGAAGAACACAAAACACCTAAAAAAGATATGTGCAATAGAAAGAGTACATAACTAAACATGGGAAGGGTTAAGAAAAATGCAAGAAGGAGCCTCTTTCCCTCCAATATACCTTGTTTTCATGTTAGAGCAATGGCACAGGATTCTCTCTTGGATTCCTACCCTTCTGCCTATCTGAAGAAATGAGCTCACCTGGTTAGGAGCAATCCTGGTCCATGTTTCTGAAAGGTGTACAGTTAATCTTTCAAAAGTTTGTAAACACTAGGACTGCCTCTCTTTCCCTCCCTGCTCCAGACCAATGTGAATATAGAGATTGTAAGAAATCATATCTTCTCTACACACCCACATCTTCCCTAAATACCAAAGTCTAGACTTTCCAGGAGGAAATGGAGACAGGAAGACAAATAGGATCATTTGGCCTTCTCACTAAGGCATGATGTTTTTCAACTGTCTTATCAGTAAGACGGTAATCCTTTGCTCTCCAAATTCCTGCCTATCTCTCAGTGTTTCCAAACTTGGGCAGGTCATGGGAAACCTGTTCCAAGCAAGGTCCTGAAAACAAAGGATGACCAAGCAATAAAAGTAATGGAAAGAAACAAAAGATATGCCTTTGATATTTGCTGAGTTTGAAGAAACAACAGCATATTCCATTATAAAAACCCTACAACTCAATGAATGGAGGACTGGAGTACTGATTTGAACCCAGAGAAACAGTCAAGTAAAAAAAAAAACAACTGGCTTTGGGGCGCCTGGGTGCCTCAGTCGGTTGAGCTTCCGACTCCGGCTCAGGTTATGATCTCACAGTCTGTGAGTTTGAGCCCTACGTCAGGCTCTGTGCTGACAGCTCAGAGCCTGGAGCCTGCTTTGGATTCTGTGTCTCCCTCTCTCTCTGACCCTCCTCTGTTCACGCTCTATCTCTCTCTATCTCAAAAATAAATAAACATTAAAAAAAATTTTTTTAACTGGCTTTAATTTTTTTCCTTAAGGTTTTTTCCTTAAAAAACAATGAATTGCCTGATTTTTTATTTAGAACATTAAGATTAGGAACTATTTCTCACTACTAAAGTGAATACATTGGATGTAATGATAACCAAGGTCTTGTTCAACCTAAACTTCTGACATTGATTTATTTTAATTCATTTAAAAAGAGATCGGCTGAATGGAAGTATGAGCAAAGAGCCACTGAGGACAGTTCCGCGTGATGAGCACTGTTAACATAAGTATGCAGAAGAAATCTGTTATGTTTATAGAGGAATCTCACACGTACCCAAAGGACAGCACCCCAGAATGGGTCTGGAAAGTTCTGGGGGAAGACAGCAAAATGGTGCTAACAGAGCAAGGATGTTTCCAAGAGAAATTTGTGGGAAAGCTGAGTCTGGAAGGGAAACAAAGACTGGAAGAAGGGAGGGCGCTATGGTGGGGCAGGGGTAAATTCCCAATGGCACAAGAAAACACAAACTGAGAGAAGCATGAGAGGACGTGATCCCCTCAGGGTCCCCCAGGAAACTCAAGAACAGCTAGAGTAAAGCTGCATGAGATGGATACTGGAGTGAGAAAATAGGCACTCTCACAAGTTTCTAGTGAGAATATAAGTTGTATACTCCCTTTGACTCAGCAATTTTACTTCTAGAATTTATCCTACAGAAATAATCCTAAAGGTTCAAAAGAATATGTTTACGTGACTTATGACAGTACCAGTTGTTACCACAAAAAAACTAAAAACAACCTAAATGGCCCTCAACAGAGAACTATTTAAGAAATTGCAGTAAATCCATCAAATAGTAAACTACACAGCCCTTCTAAAAAATGAGGCAGCTCTCTATACATTAATATGGAAACGTGGGGCACCTGAGTGGCTCAGTTGGTTAAGCATCCAATTCCTCATTCCAGGTCAGGTCATGATCTCACAGTGGTGAGATCAAGCCTGGCATCAGGCTGCACTGGGCCTGGAGGCTCCTTAAGATTTTCTCTCTCTCTCTCTCTCTCTCTCTCTCTCTCTCTGCCCCTCCCCCTACCTTGTAAGCTTGCATGTGCTCTCTCTCTCTCAAACAAACAAACAAACAAAATAGAAACATATCCAAACATATTGCTAAGTGAGGAAGGAAATGTCAGAAGTGACTTTTAATACATTTAATATGCCAACATCTATGTAGAAAATACACACGATTATATACGTAGGCATACCTCATTTTATTGCGCTTCAGAGATAACGCATTTTTTACAAATTGAATGTTTGTGGCAACTCTGCACTGAGCAAATCTGTCAGCTCCATTTTCCAACATCATTTTACAACTTTGTATGCCTCTGTCACATTTTGGCAATTCTTACAATATTTCAAATCTTTATCATTATTATTATTTTTGTTATGGTGATCTGTGATGAGTGATTATGATTCACTGAAAGCTCAGATGATGGTTAGCATATTTTAGCAATAAAGTATTTTTTAATTAGGATATGTATTTTTTTATTAGACACAATGCTATTTCACAGTTAGGAGACCCCCCCCCCCATAGTGTAAATGTAACTTTTATATGTGCTGGGAATCCAAAACCTTAATTTGATTCACTTTACTGCAATCCTTACTTTATTGCAGTGATCTGGAACCAACCCGCAAGATCTCTGAAGTCTCCCTGTATGTGTGTACACATATTAGCATATGCATGTACACACAGGCTACCTCAGAAAGGACACTCAGTAAATATAATAATGAATGCTGCAGAGAAGGGGAACTGGCCAGCTCTCTGGAGAACAGGGATGTAAAGCAAACTTTATTTTAAATTCTGCACCATATGTCTGAATCATCTATTTAAAAATAAACATATTTTAATTCATAAAATAATTTAGCAATAAAATATGAAATTAATATCCAAGTATGGTTTTTAAAAATGTAAACATAATCCCATGTGTTCAAAAGAATATGTGTACATCATTTATCACAGCACCATTTGTAGTAATAAAACACTGGAAGCAACCTAATGACCCTTAATAAAAAGAAAGCTTTTACATGAATGATGGCAGCTGAGGAGGAGTCTGAGGAGAGGGAGCATTCGTTCGGTGAGGGGAGATCTGAAAGAGCCAACCAAAGTGAAGAGCAATAGAGTTTAAAAGCAAACAGAACAGTTTAAGAGGGAGGAAGGAAATGGGAAAATTAGTTTTTTTCCTCAGTTTACCCCAAGGAAAAGAAATAATGCATGAGAGCATGAAAGACAGAGTAAACAAAGAAACTATCACAGAGGGCCTCAATTAGGTTGGAAAAAAAACATGCAAAATCATCAGAGTATGAAAATCATATTGAAATTTCACATATTGTGTTAAAGATTCCGAAAAAAATGCAATATTTGATAATCTGATCAAATGGCATCATTTAGGGGTTGGATTTGTTGTTGTTGTTGTTGTTGTTTTTTGTTTTTTTGTTTTTTAGTAGCAAAGACTCAGGGTATTTGTTTTCATGGATACCCAGCTACCTTCCAAAGTTCAGAGTGAAGTGAGCAATGAGGACACTTCAAATGGTGGGCAGGAAATGGACCAAATGAATGATGAGTGAAACAAACACACCAAAGTTGCAATAAATGATATATTTGGAATAAGCTCAATTAACAGAGAGCTTCAGTTTCACATCTAGCAGGTTAAACCTCACCCAGACATATTCTGAATTTCAGTGGATATTTAAAAATGTATTTTTCAAAGGCAAAGGTAAAAATCTAACAACTGATCATCTATGTCAAAATAAAAAGAACATGGTAACAACCTTATCCCATGACTCCCCCCCACTAGACACAATATGTCTGGTCTGGTAAAGCCCTTTCACTGGTCAACAGGAAATGATATTACATGAAGGGCCAAACTGGGATGCCTAGGTGGCTCAGTTGGTTATGTGTCTGACTCTTGATTTCAGCTCAGGTCATGATGTTGCAGTATGTGAGACTGAGGCTCACGTCGGGGTCTGCAACAACAGTGCAGAGCCTGCTTGGGATTCTCTCTCTCCCTCTCTCTCTGCCCCCCCTCCTCAAGCATGTGCATGTGCTTGCTCTCTCTCAAAATAAACTTAAAAAAAAAAAGGCCAAGTTAAAAGCCAAGATTCAGTATATCTTGTTAATAAATAAAAAAAGAAAACAAACTATTGGAGATATATCCATGTTCTTTTAATAGAAAAATCAGATAAGCTAAGGTTTTCTCTAACTTTGACTTCAATGACCATATCAAATCATTCAATCATCTTCTTTACCCAATTCCTTTTGTTGCTGTTATCTTATGATCTCTAGGACTGATTCTCGACATTTTTCTTCTGTTTCATGCTTTATAATTTTCTCAAATATTTAAATTATTATATTTAATAAATAAAAATCATTTGGAGACCAGAGATCTTAAACAAAAACTCGAAATTAAACTGTTCTATATCTGTACTTGATCTATTTTATTTCTTAGTTCATCTCTTTTTTTTGTAAAGTATATATTACTATATCCTTTTTTGATAGCACTTCATATTTCAAAGTTTCTGTTACAAAAAGCATTTTATATAAAATACCATATTTCATCACCTAAAAATAACATCAAATATGGCCAAAAATAAAAGTTACAAAGCATTCACCAACTCTAACCTTAGATTTCTCAATTTATGATCAATGTCACGACAGACAAATCCCATGCACTGCAGACTGTACTTATCCAAAGGGCACATAGAAGACTGTACTCAGAAAAGTTCTATTACAGATCTAATAAGATATCAGACCCTGGACAAGTTATTAAACCTCCATGGACTTCAGTATGAGATGAGAAATAATTTAACTCTTGGGGTGCCCGGGTGGCTCAGTTGGTTTAGCATCTGACTTCGGCTCAGGTCATGATCTCACAGTTCATGGGTTCGATCCCCACGTCAGACTCTGTGCTGACAACTCAGAGCCTGGAGCCTGCTTCAGATTCTGTGTCTCCCTCTCTCTGTGCCCCTCCCCCACTCACACTTTGTCTCTCTCTCTCAAAAATAAATAAACATTAAAAAAAAATTTTAAGGAAATAATTTAACCCCCTACTTTATAAATAAGAAAAGTGAGACTCAGAAAAGCTAAGCGATCTCTCAAGAAATGTAACTTGTCAGTAGCCATTAAAACTTGAGGCAGAATCCTCCAATAAGAAGTGACAGGCTTTTTGGAAAAAGTAAGCTGGAACCTTCCTTCACACTAATATTTATATAGATCCTAAATGGGTTAAATCCTCAATTATTAGAAACAATGTTAAACGTAGTAGGAAAAAATGTGGATGACTGTTTCCTCAATGAAGAGACTGTTCTAAGATCAAAACCAAAACTAAAAAGAAAACTTTTAATAGATTTGGCTACATAAACATTTAAATAGTCCTTTTGACAAATAATACTAAACCCAGTTAATGAAAGTGACACTCAGGGGGTTAAAGAATGAAAGGAGAATTATTTGTAGAATAGATGGGGTGGCTGTAAGATGGAAACATAGATATTATTTGATCATTAATTGTATGAATACCTACTAGTCATTTATTATATATTCTCCTGTGTGTCCAGACTTAATGATGACCCTGTATATCAAACAAACAGCTAATCAGTAAGAGAAAGGCAAACATCCCAACAGAAAATGGTTAGACTACACGAAGAAGTAATTCATAAAATGCCTACAAATGGCCAATAAACATTTCAAAAGATATATTCAATCTTTCCAGGATCAAAGAATAAAGAAAAGAATATTAAAATTAAAAAAAGTTTAACTTATCATAAGCGAGGACTTTAAAAAATTATTAAAGGTATAAAAACAGACTAATCTTGAAAGAGTAAATTGGTATACCTTGATAGAAGGCAGTTTGACAAAATGCATCATAAAGGTTGTATTATCAATCACCCAAGTGCCCCTCCTAAGAAGAGAGCCAAAGAAAATTTAAGTGGCCAAAAATACTAATACTCATATATTCACATTAGAAAAAATCTAAATATTCACTAATCCATTATTAAATAAATTACAGAACTATATACTGGCATACTATGTACATTAAAAATGATAATATGGATGTATTATTAACATAAAAATATTTATAAAATTAGATGAGTAAAAAAAAAAAAGCAGGTCACAAAACAGAACAAATACTATCTCTTTTTTACATGTAACAGGGAAAATAATTATTTTTTCTACAGTTGGCACCAGTCTAGAAATAGGGCAGACATGAGGAGAAAACATGGCCAGAAAAAATTCCAGGAGACAGACATATTCAAGGAACGTCCATTTTTACTTTTGTTAAAATAAAGTATCAAAAATACCTGCATTCCCATGTTCACTGCAGCATTATTTACAGCAGTCAAGACAGGGAAACAACCTAAATGGCCATCAATGGATGAAGGGATAAAAAAAGATGTGGAGGGGCGCCTGGGTGGCGCCGGCGGTTAAGCGTCCGACTTCAGCCAGGTCACGATCTTGCGGTCCGTGAGTTCGAGCCCTGCATCGGGCTCTGGGCTAATGGCTCAGAGCCTGGAGCCTGTTTCTGATTCTGTGTCTCCCTCTCTCTCTGCCCCTCCCCCGTTCATGCTCTATCTCTCGCTGTCCCAAAAATAAATAAACGTTGAAAAAAAAACATTAAAAAAGATGTGGAAAAAGTATACAATGGAATATTATTTGGCCATAAAACAAAAATGAAATCTTTCCATTTGCAACCACAATGATGGGTCATGAGTGCATTATGTAAGCGAAATAAGTCAAAGACAAATACTGCATGGTCTCACTTCAATGTGTAATATATTTAAAAAAAAAAACAAGTTGTCTCATTCCCATTTTTATCTTTTCATCTTTTTAAAAGTGTATTTAATGTTTTTCTTATGTATATGTACACATAAATTTATTTAAGTGCATAGAGTTTATGCCTTTACTCAATCCATTTATTTATAAATACACAGTGCCTTGCATATGTGTAATCTAAAATTTTACTATTTAAGAAACCTTTTTTTTTTTTTTTTTTTAAATTTGGAACCAAATTCTTTTTTTTAAATTTTTTTTTTCAACATTTATTTATTTTTGGGACAGAGAGAGACAGAGCATGAACGGGGGAGGGGCAGAGATAGAGGGAGACACAGAATCGGAAACAGGCTCCAGGCTCTGAGCCATCAGCCCAGAGCCTGACGCAGGGCTTGAACTCCCGGACCGCGAGATCGTGACCTGGCTGAAGTCGGACGCTTAACCGACTGCGCCACCCAGGCGCCCCTATTTAAGAAACCTTTTAAAAGACTCTGCCATAATAAATGACAAAAAACATTTCCCTATAAATGTATTACAATCTCATATATTTTAATAAAATTGTTAAGAATTAAAATATTTAGAATATTGTTTTCATTTGCAAATATATGTAGTTAATAGTAAATAACACAAAACCATTAAAAAAGAAAAAAAAGAAAAAAGACAATTCAACCATGCCTGCATGTTCAATTCTTTTTTTTTTTTTTTAATTTTTTTTCAACGTTTATTTATTTTTGGGACAGAGAGAGACAGAGCATGAATGGGGGAGGGGCAGAGAGAGAGGGAGACACAGAATCGGAAGCAGGCTCCAGGCTCTGAGCCATCAGCCCAGAGCCCGACGCGGGGCTCGAACTCACGGACCGCGAGATCGTGACCTGGCAGAAGTCGGACGCTTAACCGACTGCGCCACCCAGGCGCCCCTGCATGTTCAATTCTTAGGAATATGTGAGAATTTAAAGGGCACTTGATCCCATGGAACTTCGAGTCTTGTTATGGAAACAAGAAAATAGAAGAGAGCTCAATACAATGTATTACTGAGAACCACAATAAATGAACTGACAGTAGGCACACAGAATCCACAGAGAAAACTCCCTGTGAATGAGAATAATCAAGCCAGGTTCATGAAAGTGTAAAACTTCATTCTCAGAATACAGTAGAACGTCAGCAAGTTGGAGAGAGGAAGAGAAGGCATTCCTCAAATGAGAGGAAAAAGAGAGTTGTAGCAAGGGAAAAATTTCAAGTGACCCCAGGGTAGTGAGATAAGCCTACCTAGAGCTGAGGGTTCCAGTTGAGAGAGTAATACTAAAAGCCAACATTTGTGGAGGGTTCACTGTGTATCAGGCACTGGGTGAGGACTTTAAATGCATTAGTAACTCACTGAAGTACATAACCCATCAGCAAGGCAGGTATCAACAAGATAGGAAGACATGGAAAGAGCAGCCTAGAGAGGTCAAGCGACAAACCTAAAACTGCCCAACTGGTCAAAGAGAGAGGCAAGCCCAAAGCTCCCCAGCTGGTCAGCAATACCACGGGATTCATTCCCAGGTAGATCCTGAGTCCACGCTCTGAACAGCTACATTCCCCTATTACTAGAAAAGGGTAAAATCAGACTGCTAAGGGTTGTATCCTATAGCACCAATATGGCCAATGAACATAAACAGACAATTCAAGATGAAAGTCCTACTAAAAATAACCTAACTACAGTAGGTAAAAAGGATTAGCAGAGGAGACTCATGAAAAAAATATCTCCATTATATGAATAGAATGAATTTCTCCAACTCAGGGTAGATTCATGGAAAATTCCACAAACCCATCCATCTGTATACCAATTTGAGAACATCTAACAGAGTAGGTAATATGGTAGTTCATGAGCCTTCTAAAAAACCCATCATCCTTATAATCACAGATGATATGTAAATGAAATAGCCATAATCCAAAAGGGAAGAATAACTTCTGAGTTAATTTTAAATCACTTTCTTCAAATTATTCACTTACCAATTCCTTAATAAGAATTAAATTTCACTGTAATATCTGAGAGTTGTAAAGGGCAATTATATGATTACAGTTTTGACACACATTTAAAATATCTACTTTTTAATAGAATGCATATTGCTTAGCTCCCTATTTTAATTTCAAAAAGGAGTACTTCTCTTTGGATTTAATAGAAACCATATTGCAGTGATGAAAAGAATGGTATAGTTGATTTATATGATGCACATACATAAAAATAGATGAAAAGAAGTATCTTTGATGCTAAGAACGAAATTATTTTCCCTGGGATCTCTTGTACTTTTAAGTGGTATGCATACCAATGAAAAACTCTCCACAATTTCCATCCACCACATTGACATGTGTAGACAGTAGATGTGCATGGAAGTATCTGAGATAATATAAATGCTCTTCTTAAGTATTTTGCCTATACCTTTATTCAGTTTTTCATTTGTTCAAATAGGAAATGAATGTAAATTTCTAAGTGTACTTTTTTTATATAATATAGAATGCTATACACTTTACCATGAAGAGTAGACCACTCCTTCCATTTAATAAAATAATGAACTGAATCACTCATTACTTTTCCAACAATTACTTCCCTGATATCTATGTTTAAGATAAGAAATGGTGGGGCTCCTGGGTGGGTCAGTTGGTTAAGCATCTGTATTCTTGATTTCGGCTCAGGTCATGATCTCACAGTTCATGAGTTCAAGCCCTGTGTTGGGCTCTGTGCTAAGAGCACAGAGCCTGCTTGGGATTTTGTCTCCCTCTCTCTCTGCCCCTCCCTCGCTCTCTCTCCCTCTCCTCTCTCTAAAATATAAACATTAAAAAAAAGATAAGAAATGGCAATTTCAAATGGCATTTGAAACTGCAGATTTGAAATATGCAGCTAGCATCAAAACATTCACGCAGAGAAAAAGAAAAAAGAAAAACAGGTAAGCTACTTGAAAAGTGGCCACTATGCAGAGAAGTATGTTTTATTCACCTTTCTGCTACTGATAGCAACAATTTTTTCCTTCTACAACTTGGTATATCCCTTTCCTTAGAAGGTTATTAATATTGTCAAAATTAGATCTGGTATACCCAGGAAAGAGGAAGAAATATTGATGGATCACTAGGGCCTAAGACACATCAAACGCCTTGAGATTGGGTGAGAAGCACATTTTAATGACATTCAAGAACAAGATGTTATCTTGTGGATTCATATATCAAGGCTCCTTTAATTGAGGCAAAATGTCAACCTGACCAGAACAAGTTCAAGAAAGATTTGAATTGAAAGATGAATAAAAATACTGACTGAGCCATGAACCTTTTTTTTCCCCTCTAAGAGAAAAGAAACATTAAGTCAATAAAGAGAAATGAAAACCAAATGTACAGGTGGGCAGAGATAAGCATATTAATTTCCAATTTTATTTTAAACTCCTTCAGATCAAGCACAGTGCTAAAGGGTCTACAGCAGAATAATCTATGAATATATATGTAAAAGACTGCTCCACATAATGGTCTTGATAGCTATAAGCAGCTCTAAATTAAAAAAAAAAAAAAGTTAAGTCTTCAAGTGTCAGTATTTAACTTCATATCAGCTAAAGACTATATCAACAGAACCCACTAATTTGAAAATAATATCAAAGCTGACTTCCTCCTTTTGTTTCCTACAAAATCCTCTAGCTAAGATACCATATTTGTAAAAATCATGTAAAGTTTTGGATCCCAACCTCCGTAAAATAAAAGTAAGATTAAAAATCTTTCTTTCCTACAGCCAATTGAATAAATAGGCCAAAACTAGCAACGGGCTTCAATGTATGCAAAATGAATGCAAAACAGTGGCTCCCCTAAATAGATATTTTCTTCTTAGACTGGGGAAATGGTTTAGACACTAGAGCAAATAATGCAAGATAGATATGACTCAAAGAAAAGGTCTATCACCAATTTTAGCAACACAAGCAAAAAACAATTAACAACAAATCCCTATATATTTATGCAGAAACAGATGCTATTTATAAATATATTTTAGGAAACCAGAGCAGAAACACTATTCTTTTTATTCAAATAAGAAATCTACATTTTTATTTCTTTTAACAGATTGGCTCCTAAGAAAAATAACATTTCAAAAACACAGTTTGGCTCATACACACACAAAAGCAACTAAAACTAAGAGGAATGTTGTTCCTCCAAAGGTCAGAGGGCGAAGTAGGATGAAAGTAATAATTTGATTATTCACCAGAACCAATTATCCTTATCTGTGAGGACGGATAAAGACAGTCACCTCATATTACACCTTATGTTGGCTAGCTAGGGGAAAAGCATGTATAATTATCTAAAATTTTATAACAAAGAATAAGAGCAAAAAGTACTCACTGTATCTCACAATAAAAACACAGTCCCAAAAATTATCTTAAATTTCACATTCAAAGTCGGAAATATTTACTAAAAAGCATCAAAGACAGATTTTAGATACAATTAGTGTAATGTAGATGAGTAAATATTAAAACATTTTCTAAGTCTGTTTTTTAAACTATCAATATGGATACATAATCAGTATTATTTTTCATTAACACATACACATGCTAATGAAATTTAAACTGGTATTTTATTGACACCACCTAAATTAATATAACCATCTCAACTTCATCACTTAAATAATTAAAGGTGGCACTCCTACCATCCTCACTTCCAACTATCCTATGGTAGGGAGACTTCTAAGATGGTCCTTAGGATTCCCACCCCATGGTGTACACATCCCACATAATCCTTTCCCCCTGGGTGTGGTGGAACTGTAAATATGTTGGGATCTCACTCTCAAGATTATGCTACCTTGTATGGAAAAAAGGATTTTGCAACTGTAATTGAGGTCCCTTAAGGCCAGCTTTGAGTTAAGGAAAAGGGAGAGCCTATGGAGTGGGTGTGACATAATCAGATGAGCCCTTAATCAGGTCAGAAAGCAGCAGCTCTCCCATAAGGACTAGAGACTAGAAAAAACACGTTATGAACTGTGAGTACTTGAGGGTGACCTCCAGGAGCCAAAAGGAGAGCAGACAACAGCTAACAAGAAAACAGGGACCTTCGTCATATAATCACAAGGAATTCTGACCTCTGCCAACAACCTAAATGAGCTTGGAAGAGAATCCCAAACCTCACATGCAATCACCTCCCCAGCCAGCACCTTTAGTCCACGTTGGTAGAGGACCCAGCAAATCTGAAAGTGGTCCCCTGACCTAGAGAAGCATTGAGATAAAAAAAAAAAAAAAAAAGTGTGTGGTTTTAAGTCACTGAATTTGAGCTAATTTGTTGCACAGCAATAAAAGAAAACTAACCCTAATCAAAATTCTAATTTTCTCTTCACCACATCATCTGCAACAGATATTTAATAAGCCGGGATGTCTGTAGAAGTAGTAGAGACACAGATACGTGAAAATCTTGAAAAGACCTATCCAGGGGAAAAGCTGATGAGTTTAGCAACAGATGTGTTGGTCATGAAGTGACTGCAGAACACCTGTCCATGGAGAGGTAGGCAAGAGAAAGTAGAGTTGTGGGGAGAAAACTCATCAAAGAGGTCAGGTTTAGGAAATATCTACAGAAACAGAGCTGAGCTCTGATGGTACGTGGGAGAATAAAAAGGGCATTGACTCAGGCTGGGATACACCCACACTCAGAGAAAGAGGTTATATTAAAGAAGTAGAAAGGAAGGAGGAGTTAGTATTAGGAAAAGAGTTTTGAGGATGAGAGAATCAACCTTTTAGAGTACTTCCAGAGCAACCAAGGACCAAAAAGGTCACTAAATCAGAAGAACTAAAATATGTAAGTGGTAACGTGGGTGAAAGAAAATTCAGTAAAGTAACACGGGCAAAATCCAGATAGTAAGGAAATGAAAAAGTAGTTCATTCTTTTTTCTTTTTTCTTTTTTTAGACAGGCAATAAATACTGGATGATAACCACTACTGACCATTCCAAAAATGAAAATACACATACACACAAAGAATAAAAAAAAACAAAACAAAGCAAAAAACACCTTTCGAGTATAATCCTATTATCTATTCCAGTCCTTAAATTCTTCAATATTTGGAAACAAAATCAGGTTCAGATTATAGCTATCCTGTGGGAAATCATTTGTCTTCTCATTTAGAATTCCTTCTCATAAACTTGATTATAGCTACCATGCTTTGCAGATCCACAGTCCTGGGAAAAAAATTTGGAACTGTCCAGTTGGATTAAGAAATGTACACACACAATGGGGCGCCTAGGTGGCTCGGTCGGTTAAGCGTCCGGCTTCGGCTCAGGTCATGATCTCGCGGTCCGTGAGTTCGAGCCCCACGTCAGGCTCTGGGCTGACGGCTCAGAGCCTGGAGCCTGTTTCCGATTCTGTGTCTCCCTCTCTCTGTGACCCTCCCCCGTTCCTGCTCTGTCTCTCTCTGTCTCAAAAATAAATAAACGTTAAAAAAAAAATTAAAAAAAAGAAATGTACACACACAATTACTAGATAGAAAACAAAGATGGATCTTTCTGTTTATGTGATTTTTTTGGAGCTTGCTTATAAATGGAAGTTCCAGTCTAAGTTTACATGCAGGGATTTTATAGTTATGTCAATGAGTATGTCTGACAACCATAAGCCAACATTTTCTGAAATTTGTACTGTATGTTAAAATTTTTGACAGAATGAAGTAATTTTTTGTCATTTTTTTAATCCTAAGTCAAAATGAGCCAATTGTTCATGGAACTTGTCCCCTCTGGTCTATATTCTGTCCCACAGAATGTGACAGAATATACTTATCTCTCCATGAGACATGGGGAATGCTAAGTCATACTGGCCAGCAACGGAGCTAGGTCCCTGAGACACACACACAAATAAAAACAAGGCATTATCTGATTTATCAAGACATAAAATAAAGTGGCTCACAACTCCAGAACATTTCCAAGCCAGCTGAGATACATCACAATGCCCAATGGCCACAGGGTGAAAAAAAAAAAAAAGCTGCTAATGAGGTACAATGTTCAGAATAAATTCATTACCTTTGGTTTTCCAAGCTGTCCAACAGTCATTTAAAATGTTCTCAGAACAATGACACAACGTTTACCACTGAAAGTCTTAAAGAGATGATATATATGATTATACCTTCCATACAAAATTAAAGAGAGCTAGTTTTATGAAAAATTCCCAGGAGAGAGGATGTACATGGAAGGGATGGGGAGCAGGGTAATCACCAAAAGCTTCTTGTAAAGGGAAAGATGGTGAGGAACTATCAAACCACTATTCTTCACTTACCATGACTGGGTTTAAAGGTCAACACCTACAGGCATGAAATAAGCTCTTAACAATAGGCAAAAAAAGAAATCAAACTGGACCTAACGGAAATTAGGCAACAGGCAGACTTAACGGAAACTAGAAAGCAGGTTGAAAAGAAAATCAATGCATGTCCCTTAACCTTTCTCTCTCCTTTTTCTTTCTTTCAAATATGAATCTATGCTTCAGGTTTTCATTTTTTGCCCACATAATAAACACAGTAAAGAAAGGTAATTTGGCAGAAAACATGTAATGAAGCCAATAAAAAAAAAATAGTACTCTAACACTGCAGCTATATATTTCCAAATTTTGAAAATATCTCAAGTTTACTATAAGATTATTTAAAAAATGCTTCTACTCTTTAATCCATTAAATCCATTACTTATTTTTTAAGGAAATGATGTCAAAAAAGAAACATTCTAATATGCAAATATATATGCTCATAATAGTGTCATTTATAAAGTTCAAGACCAGAAATAACATGAATGTGAGTAAAATGTTAATTCTTTCGTAAATTATGGAACATCACTCACTTAGATTTTATGTAGCCAAACTGGATGTGCAACACATGGAGATGTTTATGATAAATGTTCAATGAAATGGGTAGAAAACAAACTGTCACTAAGTATGATGACAATGAGAAAAAATACATGCAACCCCAATGGGAAAGGACAGGAAAGAAACGAAGTGGGAAAAACCAGTTGTTTTCTTTGGATGGTAAGATTTTGTAGGAGGATTTTTTCTTTTTATTTCTTTTATTGTTGTCATAAATTGTAGACATCTTTTATAAAATAATCCTTCAAAAATGGGTAACTAAATCAAGAGAATTTTTCATGTTGTCCTAATTTACTTCTTATCCTTTAGGTGGAAAGAAGAGATGAGGAAGAACAGTTACAAAAATCAAAAGAAACTAAGGATGGGCTCAATTTATCCAGGGATTCATACATCAAAGGAGAGGAAACAGATATGGTATTGTCTATTCTCATGAACTGCTAAAGTCATGGTAAGGAAACTTTCTCATAGCTTTAGCCTGTGGTGGCTGTTTATACGGCTGATTGTACTGCTATGCACTGTTAATGTATTACAAGTACAATAAATTACAATAATGTGGTGATAAAATGAATTGCTACATTGAAACTGAGATTGTGAAAAATGCTTTATCTTTATTCCTTCTAGCATCTGTACCCAGCCCCAATTAGAACACTGCAGAAAAGAAAGGTGTTATTAATTTTTCCCATTAAAAGAGTTAAGGAAAGAAAACATTTACCCTAGAGGATTTCTGAACTTTGGGAGGGGCAATAAACCTTGCATCAATTATAACTCTTGAGTCTTCCCATTCTTTCGTGAAGGTTTTTAGCAAATTTCCAAAAGAAAAAAAAGAGCATTATATGGAGAAAAGAGCAGTGAAGGCCTTTTGTATTCAAAATACCCATGCAAAAATTATTTCCAAATGTGTCATAAACATAAAACATAATGTGCTACTTATTTTTCATTTGCATTCATATTTAATTTTACCAGCTAGTCAGCAACTTAAAAGCCTTCTGCAAAAATAAAGATTTTATGGCAATTATACTTAAGTATTATCTACTTGACATTCTTCTATGGAAAGACCAAGACCATGTGGAGATAAAACAGATCCATATTTTTCCAGACTTTGTGCCTTTATAGCTAAAATAGAACAAGCAATTTAATTCTTAGCTTATAGAGTACAGAGGATGGTATTCTGGTTACTAACTCAACCCCAGAATTTTCTGACACATGTATACACTAACTCATTGTGTTAGGCCAGCCCAGCAACCCTGCCCTCTTACTCAGGTAAGAATATGCCTCCCCTTCCTTTGAGAAATGGCTGCACCATTGAATGAACCAACTGGCAATCATGGGGTAAGCAGGAGGCATTATCCCATGGTCCAACAATTAGACATGCGAACCAAGCAAAGCAAAAGAAGCTCTTTCCCTGGATTTTTATATATTTTTAAGTGAAGAAAAAAAGAGATGTTTTCTTTCTATTTATTTGCTGGCTGGAATGTTATAAGTCTGGATCTTTCCATAACTACAGTCTTCTCAGCAGGAAGAAAAACTGAATTAAAAGAGAATGAGGCCAACACAGAAAAAGAGCCAAGAAATAAAACTGAAGAGGCCTGATACAACTGTGATCCTGGATCTAGCCATACCTGAAGCCAGTCCACCTCCACTGTTCCAACTCATATAAATAAAAATAACTCATATAAATAAAAATAAATAAATTCCCTGTTTTGTAGCCAGAGTCATAAACAAAAGAAAAGTGAAATGAGTAGAAGTAAAAGACTGATTCATCTAATCTAGCCTAACAATGCTTTAACACAATGTAACAAGAATTATATTGATCCACTGATTGTTTAAGGAGTTTGTATGTACCTCATGAAAGAAACAAATTCCCTTAAACACTGTTAGAAAATCATATCTTGAGCTCACTCAGTGATTTTTCAGTATTAAATTAAAATTGTTTTCTTAGAAAAATATTTGGCTAGAGGACAGAATACATAAATCAGGAATCCAAATATGACAAACCTTGAAATCATTCACATAAAAGAACAATAATTTAATGATAAAAATCTTAAATATGAGTGTACTTAGTTTAATTTATCAAGTCTACTTACGGGTATGATGAAAATCAATAACAATTTTTACACAACAGAACATACTATAAAACATACTATAACATTTCTGGATAATTTTATGTGGAAAGAAAAACAGTATACAACTTTTTCATTGATCCAAATCCTCCTTCCTATGACCTAACCAAAAGATTTTTCTCTTGCTTAAATCCAAACAAAATCTTCTCAATGAACATAAATCATCTTATTAGCTGGCCACAGCAAGAACTGTGGACCAGGATCACCCTGTTTTATATTACAAGAATCCTGTACCACGCACAAATTCATCACACTGGAGAATTTTCGCTTGCAAGTTACTGAGAGCATTGAATTTCAATGTCATGAAACGTCTGGTATCATTCACTTTGTCCAGGCTACTGAACCCTAAAAATGCAGAGGTCACATTAGAAACATGTAATGAGAGGAAGAAGAAATTCCAAATAAATCAAACTTCCTTTCAGACCAATGTTTGTAGTCTTACGACACAAAGACCTCTGTGAAAATTTGATGAAAGCCATGGCCCTGCTCTCCCAAAAAATTCACATGTTAAATGCAATTTCAGGGGTTCCTAAAAATCAGTGTCCATCCATGAACAGTAAGTAGGTTAGGAAACTGTGTTTTGGATCCATTGAAAAGTCTGTTTAAGAAAAAAAATGCTATAATCACTTGTCTCAAAAGAACCAATATATTTTTACATGTTTTATTTCTAAGCCAGATCACTAATAAAAAACACAAGGCAACAATATAAAAATTTAACCTATTTAGCATTTTTAAGGCCAAGATGGACTGTACAAATCACCCAGAACAGGATGTGTCATATTATCTTACATGACCCTAAGCAAAAGTTTGGCACACATCAGGAGATCCTTCCCTGCAACAAGATTTGCACTACGCAAATTTGAAATTTGTAAAAATATCCCTACCCCTCAGTTCACTTAGAGAATAACAAGGCTTAAGATCTCTGGAAAAGAAGCCCTGGTAAATGGTTGCTTTTGCACTGGGGACCTGGGGAACTGGGTGCTGGGGCAAGAGAGAGTCTTTTCCCCATATATCTTTTGTGCTAGATATCTTCTATTTGCTCCTGGGAGTCCATGTGCCACCCTGCCCGTACCCCAGGAAGCTGACCTATATGGTTAACATCAAGGGTTTCCTGTCCTCTGGCTGAGATAGACAATGGAAAGCAGGACAGATCAGTGGGAGGGAGAAGAATGAGGACAGAGTATTTATTCCCTGGTTCTCTCATGAAAGGTCTCCTGGAGTTGGCTGTCTCTCTGCAGGAGGTTATAGCTTCTCTCAAGGGCAACTCTACCTTAGTCCTAGTACCCACTCGCTTTAGTTCTAGTACCCATACCCTCCCTTCATCCCTAACTAGGCTAGTACTTCCAGCCTAGTTCTAGTTCTAGTACCTTAGTTCTAGTACCCCACTCCCTTCCCTTATCCCTAAGTAGGCTAGTACTAACAGCCAGGTTACTGCATTAGCCTTTGGAGTCCCCCCTACCCCCCATGCTTTTGTAAATGGTTTCACTGTAAAGAAACTCTCCTGGAATAATCCTATTTTTAATGCCATCTATTCCCTTCAGAGCCCTTGACTGATTCACTCTTCTTCATATTTGAAATTATATATATATATGAATACAAAATAAATTTTAAATTTTAAAAAATGTATGTTTTCTTATAGTAAATATATCTGCAGGACTTGGTGACTACCTGGGACTACTGCTTTAGGAGGCAGAGGGAAGGGTCAAAGATTTAATGAGAATTCACCTGATATCAGCAGTAAATTTCAGCAGTACTTCTAAGGTAGGCTGGGATAGTGAGGGAGGAAATGAAACCAAGATCAATACAAATTTGAGGAAACAAACCCAGACAACAGTGTTGCCTCTACTCTCCCAATGACAGGAAGTACGAATTACTAACTCATGCACTTTGCAGGCAAGACCACTCCTTTAATAAAGGGTAGAGTTGCACTGTGAGGGAAACTGCCCATGAGGAATATTGTTACATGTGGTTATGGCACCAGCCCCCCCTCCTTCTTGGCACAAGACGGGCAGAGCCATTGAAAACCCACTGTGTCAGGTTTAGGCAGGCATTACTAACCTTCAATTGAAAGAGGCTATGGTTCTGAATGAATGAGGCTCCAGCAGAAAAGATACTAAGAACTTTGTCTTTTCATTGTCAAGCTCTTTCACACTGGTAGTTAGAGAGAACACCTTGGGTAATACTTAATGCCTGCTCATTAACACCACACGAGTACTCATGAGAATGTGGTAAGTCACAGGTGTAATGGCAGAGCCTTTTCTCAGTATCATTAGTATTCCCCAGAAAAAAACTGCTATCCACATAAAGAGATAGCTTTCACTATTCTTTGTGAACTCTCATAAAGTTTCAGGAAGTTAACATTTACTTCACTTTCATCAGTATTATAGAAAATGATAACACTAGTTTTTCATGGTTTAATCTTTTAAAGAATGAAATATATTTAAAACTAGGTTTGTTCCCTTAAAAATTTCAAAATCAGTATGTTAAACTTTAAAAAGAATGAGTGTCACTAGGGAAAACTGTACTGAGGATTCTCAAAAAAATTAAAAATAGAAATATTGTATGACCCAGTAACTCCACTTCTGAATATTTAACAAAAAAACCACACAAAAACACTAATTTGAAAAAATATACGCACCCCTGTGTTTACTACAACAGTACTTACAATAGCCAAGATATGGAAGCAATCTAAGTGTCCAGCAACAGATAAATGGATAAAGAAGATGGGGGTGTGTGCTTTGGTGTATGTAATGGAATATTACCCAGCCATAAAGAAGCATGAAACCTTGCCATTTACAACATGGATGGACCTAGAGAGTATTATGCTAAGTGAATAAGTCACAGAAAAGACAAATATCGCATTATTTCACTTATATGTGGAAATTAAAAAAAAAAATGAACAAACAAAATAGAAACAGAACACAATGGGATTCCTGCAGGTACAACTCTTAAAGTGTGAGAACCTCCCTAAGACCATGGCCCACAGGTGTCCCTCACTGTCATGCTAGTCCATGTTTCACTCCAACAATTCATAATCAGAGTTACCATTCCAGTGTTCCCACACCAGCAAGTAGGAACTTACTGCTTCAGATAAGCTGATCTCAGCTATTTTTCTCTATATCCTCCTATCTCCCTAGATCTGGGGCTGGCAGCTTACCCTAGGAACCTCTGTTCTCTGACGGGTCCAAGAAAAATCATTGATGTTCAATTTGTTCAGCTTTTTTCTCATTTTATGGATAGAAATGATGACTTCAAGCTCTTTATATGCTGGAGCTGAAACTAGAATTCTCTTTATTTTCAGTAGATTATATTTTTCCTGAAGCTTCTGAATGCTATATTAAGATGAATGCTTTTCACTGATGTGACTCCATATATTCATATTCATACAGAAAGTAGTCTATACTATTCCCCATATTTGTGTTTAGACTTTGTTAGAATGTAAGCCTAATAAAGAGAGAGACTTATCTATATTCTTTACCAAAAACCCATCAATAAATATTCATGAAAGGAATAAATGTTAATAAGTGTTAGCCATCTCTGGATATCATTTATATTTTGTTTATATTTTTCTTGAAATCAATTACTTTTAAATGTTTTAAATATCTACCGTACCCTTCTTTTAAGGAGAAATATCTGAAACCATAGGCTTGATATACTTATTGCACACTATTTATGATATATGTTGAAATAATTTCCTAAATATTAGAATAAAAATTGCCTAAAATCAAATGATATGAACATATGTGTCTAACTGGTGGCATAAACACCCATGTTGGTAAGCATGCTCTAAGCTAATAAGTATGAAGAACAAACTGGTCCAGATGGGTGAAGTAGATAAAGTGGATAAAGAGGTACAAACTTCCAGTTATAAAATAAATAAGTCATGGGGATGAAAAGACTAGCACAGGTAATATACTCAATACTATAAAAACTTTGTATGGTAATATACTTACCATGGTGATCATTTCCGAATGTTATAATTGTTTAATTACTATGTTGTACACCTGAAACTAATATTGTATGCCAACCATACTTCAAGATAGATAGATATACAGATAGACAGACAGACAGACAGATAGATAGGGCTAATAGTGTCCTGTCCCTACCTCAGTGCTAAATTGTCTGAGTTTTTTTCCTCACCATATAAAAATGGAAAGCTATTGAAGTTAATCACTTCTATTTTAGCAGTTTACACATTTTTAAGAGTTCAGAAAAAAAATTCCATTAGGTAAGACATATCATGCTATATAGTATGCCATGCTATATATTTTGATTTTATAACTAAGCTCAATCATTTTTATGTCAAAAAAAAAGCTATAGGGCTCATATGTTATCTTGCAAAAGGAATGTGCATGGATACTACCTTTGTCCAAAGCTTTATGTAAACACTATTATATCCTATCATTTCTTGCAAAGTAATTATGCAGTTTGCTTTCTAAGATTACTATGTAAGAATCAGAGACAATTACTGCTATGGAGGCTTTATTCACTGCTAAGAAACCATTTAAATAACATTTGACCTCTAGGGGTTTTCAGGTTCCAAGATTGTGTGCCTGTAACAGGAAAACAGGAAGTCAACATACCATTGGGAGTCTTAAAAAGTGAGTTCAGATGGAAAATCTTTCGGAAAGAGTGCTTTCTTTCTTTACAATGTGCCTTACTGTCAATGCATTTTGCAAATAAGGAAAAAAAAAAACTCTTTGTATTTCTACCCAAATCTCATTAATATCATTTTACTCTATTTGTTTTGGCTTTTCTTTTTTATATATGTACATACAGGTGTTTTTCTGCTCTAGTTAGTAAGATTATGCTAATTCGGTAGAATAGTCTGATGGAAAAAAAATCTAAATTACCTAATAGAATTTATTTAGAAACAGAAGGTCCCATACAGAGGAGTTTATTAATTATACTGCTCTGTAATGTTTTTTGACAATGTTTTAAGGAAGAAAAACCATAAAAAAGAGACTATGGTGATTAGAACAAACTGAAAAAAACAGGTACAACAGTGGTCTGTGGGTGGTCCATCTGGATCTTTTATTTTCAGAGGACAAAAGGGAGGCAAAATTCTTTTTTGGCCACCTGGCAACAACACTGTTTGGATCATTTACATATATGCTAGCACGCAAACAAACATAATACACTATGTTATTTCTCAAGTCCTTTCCAATAACATGGGATAGCAAATACTGACCCTGGACAACAGGTCATTATTAAAGGGCCCAGTCTGGATACCTGAAACAAGAGGACCTGAGAACAAAACGAGCTATTAGCTCACTGGAACCATCTCAAAATCTTTGGTGAGACAGGAGAAAACATAAGTATACAAGGCTTCTCCATGATATTCAGGATATATATGAAGGAGAAAAGTATGGGAATAATATGCAGAGCAAATATACTTTTTATGTTTTTGTGAAAAAATCTGAAGAAACAAGAATATGTATACGCCCATGCTTGCGTTTATAAAAACAAAAAATGAAAGGAAAAAGAAAAGGAAAAAAAGCAAAAAGTTAATAAAAATGATTACCTATATGAGGCAAGGAGGTGGAAACTGGGTGGAGGGAACAGACATATAAGTTCAACTACTCTGAGTATATACTTTATGTATTTTATATAGTTTTGAACATGTATATGCCTTACATATTTCAAAAATTAAATAAAAAAGAAAACATGTTGGCTCTATTTGAAAACTAACTGAAACAAATAACCCACAGATATATAAAACTGGTAATATAACTAAACAGAGAAAATAAAGTTAATTTAGAGCATAGTACTTTGTACTTAACAGGAAATATTCTAAGACCCAAAGAAGATATAAAGAATATATATAAAGGTATCTTAAGCATCATTAAACAGTTATATGACTATCAGAAAGTAACCATGTCACTGTTTTTAGGAGCTACGAATGTTAGCATAAGAAAAAATACATATAGGGGCGCCTGGGTGGCGCAGTCGGTTAAGCGTCCGACTTCAGCCAGGTCACGATCTCGCGGTCTGTGAGTTCGAGCCCCGCGTCAGGCTCTGGGCTGATGGCTCAGAGCCTGGAGCCTGTTTCCGATTCTGTGTCTCCCTCTCTCTCTGCCCCTCCCCCGTTCATGCTCTGTCTCTCTCTGTCCCAAAAATAAATAAACGTTGAAAAAAAAAATTAAAAAAAAATACATATATAACACACTGTAATAAATCTATTGCTATTTCTAATTTAAAAATAACTCACAATTTTTAAACCTGTCCCCTAAAAGGGCCTCAAAACAAAGCCCCAATAGCAATGAACACATCTAGGACACAGATTTTAGTCTCTAGAGCCATTCCCCACTGTTGTAGGAGGAATGAACTTGCTGTTTTGTCCTGTTTGTATTAATACCATTTAAGATGTAATCTTTGCTAGGTAGGACGCTAACCATCTGGCAACAAAAAAGGAAGACAGAAATACAATTAGGAAATGTTATATTCCCTGGCGAAAATCAAGAAGATTTAGGAAATGACTTTCAGACTCTAATTTGTATCAGGATCACTTCCAGGTTGTATAAAATGCAGATGCCTAGGCCACACACCCCAGCAAGAGACTTATTAGGGCTGGAATGGGACCCAGACTCCTCATTTTTAACTGTTATCCCAGCCAATTCTGATGACCGTGATCAGAGAACACACCTGGAAAAACAGTTTTAAGGAAAAGATATTTTCTACTTATATCGTTCTTTCTACACTTACTACTTATGAGGACAAAGTAAGAAAGAGTGGAAAGTCATTGCCTCATAGCAAAGGAAAGTGTACAACTACTGAATTAATTTAAAAATATGTATACATAACTTCAATCAAAATTAAAAACTCACAGGGATAATACAATGTCTCCAGCTCCACCACACAAATTTCACTAGTACAAAACGAAGCACAGATTTTTACATTAGTAATAAAAAAATAATACATGAGAATACTAAAAATCATCATTTGCTGGGACATGGTGCTTGCAGAAAAATCCAAATGCCTGGCTTTAGAAGTCAAGCTTTTAATATTTCCTGGGCTTTGCTTGGCTTTGGTAGGAAGACATTTAATGTGCTCAGATGAAATGTGATGGTTGGAGGTCTGGTTCCATTTCCTCCTCCAGTTTCATCATGCGGCTGTTTTATTTGATCCAACTATATTCCTTTTACCACTTAGCTTCTCTGAACCTCTTTCCTGAAACCAAATGCTTGCAGTTATGCATGCCTGTGATGATTGATTCCACATGTCCAAGAAGGATGTCAGGGATCGTGGAGACAGCATAGTTACATGGACAGAGCCAGAATCCACAGTTGCTTCACTCTGCTATGATATCGCTTAATATGGGTATTATTTTGACATCTTATTACTCTCGTTCTACCTCTTTAAAAACAAGACAGTATCTATCTACTTCATCATTAATCAATGTTTCAGTACTTCCCAAAGTCTTAGAGTGCTCAGACTGTTATAACAAAATACCATAAACTGGGTGGCTTCAACAACAGACATCTACTTTTCGGTTTTGGAGGCTGAGAAGTTCAAGATCAAGGTACCACAGACGGTGTCTGGTGAAAGCAACTTTTCCTGGTTTGCAGATGGCCACTTTCTTGCTTCATCCTCAAGTTGCAGAGAGAGAGTGCTCTGGTTTCTTCCTCCTCTTATGAGGGCACCAATCCCATCATGGGACCCCACCCTCATGACTTCATCTAAACTTTACTACCTCCCAAAGGCCCAACCTCCTAATACTATCACATAGGTGGTCAAGGCTTCAAAATATGAATTTGGGAAGACAGTCTATAACATCAATAGACAGAAAACATTAATTAGGGTCCAAATCAACTCAACACACTTTCACCCCTAACTCCTTCTGAGGCAGTTTTTAAAGTTCTTTTGATCTCCACAAGAATGGTATATTCAGTACCCATAATCCATTGCTTTTTCTTTTTAATTAAACCCTTGGTACTTTATTTAGAATGAGAGGAAAAGAGTGTCACAGCATACGTTGAACCATTAGATAAGGTTTCTACCCTACTGCAATGATCCCTGCATAAACCAGAACATACATAGAGCACTATATCAGGATCACCTGGGGAATTTCACAAATCTGCACAAATCTGCAGGACTTCCCCACCAGGTCTGCTGAATTAGAATCCCTGTGGGTGGGACTTGGACTGGGAATCATTTCTTCCAAAGTCTACCAAGTGATGCTGCTGCAGCCAGTCTGAAAATTGGCATTTGGAGATCATTGGAATACTACCTATTCTCAGTGGAATAATGACTTGGGAAATGCTGCCTTTGTAAATTTCCTGCTGCTGGAAAACTCTTGAACAACTTCTGGTTTTGAGGTGGCAAACTCTTAGCCCAGTGTTGCCAAAAGTGTATAAATTTTTTTTAATGATTATTCATTTTTGAGAGAGAGGGAGAGAGAGAGAGCAAGCAAGTGGGGGAGGGGCAGAGAGAGAGAGGAACAGGTATCTGAAGCAGGCTCTGCACTGACAGCATGGAGCCCAATGCAGGACTCAAACTCATGAACCATGAGATAATGACCTGAGCTGAACTGACGCTCAACCAACGGAGCCACCCAGGCGCACCATCTTCTTGATAAAGCTCATGCCAGGAAAATTTTCTCAGCGGATTCTCAGATGTAAAGAGTGGTACAATGGAATATTCTAGTGAGAAATTGTATGATGGAGAGTTGGGAGAAAGGTGTGCCTTCCTGCAACAGAGGCAGCACCAGGGTCTCTTTCATTCCCACTCTTAAGCTATCCAGAGAGACAGAGTTTCCTCCTATCTTACTGAGGGCAATGTGTTTCTGCTCGACTAGCTAATTTTTGAGAGAACTCATAAAAAGAAGTAGTATAGTTGCATGTTACTCATTAGCTTAGAGAAGTGCTTCCCAACATGGGTCCAGATGCCACTAGTTAGACCCAGGATGATTTTAGGAAAGTTTTATTCTAATATTTAGGAAATTATTTCAACATATATCATAAACAATATACAATAAGTATATCAGGCCTATGATTTCAGATATTACTCCTTAAAAGAAGGGTACAGTAGATATTTAACATCTAAAAGTAATTGATTTCAGGGGCACCTGGGTGGTTCAGTCAGTTTAGCACCAACTTCGGCTCAGGTCATGATCTCACAGTTCATGGGTTCAAGCCCCACGTCGGGCTCTGGTGCTGACAGCTCAGAGCCTGGAGGCTGCTTCAGACTCTGTGTCCCCCTTTCTCTCTGCCCCACCCCTGACTGTGCTCTGTCTCTCTCTGTCTTTCAAAAATGAATTAAAAAAAAATTTAATACTGCAAAAAATGAAAGCTCAAATAACAAATGGGAAGTAATTAAATAATATTTTTAATTTTTTTTTCAACGTTTATTTATTTTTGGGACAGAGAGAGACAGAGCATGAACAGGGGAGGGGCAGAGAGAGAGGGAGACACAGAATCGGAAACAGGCTCCAGGCTCTGAGCCATCAGCCCAGAGCCCGACGTGGGGCTCGAACTCACGGACCGCGAGATCGTGACCTGGCTGAAGTCGGACGCTTAACCGACTGCGCCACCCAGGCGCCCCTAAATAATATTTTTAAATAATATAAATTAGTGGGGAGATTTTATCCTATGGGCTAGTATATAATATATGTCATATTATATAGAGAGACATTTATATTATTATAATGCCAAAATTCAAATGTATTTCTTTATCTAGAAACAAGTACCTTTTCATTCTAGGTGTTTCCAGCATGTAATTGAAGCCAAGCTGTGTTCTAAAACAGCTCCACCATTTTACCCTTACCCTCAGTGTTCTCTTCTCCAAAATGGGGATAATAATTGTACCTAGTACATTAAATTGAGTCAATGGGTTTATGTGCATGTTAGGCCTGACATATAGTAAAAGTCAATAAATATTCCCTATTACTAGATTTATTATGTCTTTTTAGTTACCGGTGCTCAACTTCTTTCCTGACCCCTCCAAGGTTTATCCTGCTAAAATTGCTATTTTATAAACTGTTTCTCTAAATAAAATATAATTAATTCCAAAAGTATATTTTCCCCCAGAAGAGCTGTTATATTTTTTGGCATAAGCATACAGATTATTTATATACAGGGTAAATATTCTATTTCAAGATAAAGTTTCTAAATTTTACATTCTATGGGGACAACACACAACACCCATCAAAATCAAATTATGTCACCTCATTCAAAGGTATGATACCATTTCTTTTTTATTTCAACAAGACAATGTCATGGTAACAATCTACCACTGAAAGTGCTTCTCACAAAGGTATCATCTGATAAATAATACATTTCTTTCAGGATACTATATATCTGATAAATGAAGAATGCTGTTTAATTTACATGTTATATTTCCATGAAGTTTACATTTCCTTAAATCCATGTATGATCATGGTATTACCATACAATCTCAAATAATTAAAAAATAATTATAACTCCATTAATGTAAACAAATTATAATACAGTTCAACTTTGTTAGGTCATATTTGATATAGAACAAAGGTTATTTCAGGGTTCACCACCCACCTTCCCTTTAAAGAAACACATTACCAGTTCCAGTCCAAGATGGTGAGGTAGGAAGACCCTAAACTCACCACCTCCATGAACACACCAAATCTACACCTATTTATAGAGCAATTCCTCCTGAAGAAAAACTGAGGACTGACTGAACAGATTCTACACAGCAAAAGACAGAAAGATCACACTGAAAATGGCAAGAGAGACAAATACAGCAACAATGGGAACCCTACTCACAACACTGCAAACTGTAGTGGGGAGGGCTAATAAGGAGGGACAAGGAACACATTCTTCCACCTAGGGGCACAGAAAAAAAGGCACAGTTTAATAGAACAACTAGAATATAAGGGATCCAGCCCTGGAACCATGCCAAATGGCAGGGCTGCTGCTGGAACTCACTTACAGTGCAAGGGCTGAGGAGTACAACAATTTATGTTTTGCTCCACCTTGATAGAATGGGTAGGTGCAGGGTCCGGGCACCCTAGCCAGCCTACCATCTCAGCAACCATAGGCCCCTAACCCACACCAGTCCCAGACATCCAACCAAGGCAGCTCCAACAGAGTGACTCAGTGCTCACTGCAGCTCCAGCCATCTCACCAAGGTGACAAAGGTGCAAAGCACACTGGAACACTCCAGGCTCACACCACTTCAGCTGTAGACAATTTTCCTGGGCACCCTCAGAGCAGAGCACTTTGGGATACCCCAGCCCACATTTACCTTGGCTCCAGCCTCCTCACCAGGGCACCCCTGCAAGAAGCATCCTGGGACACCTTAGGTTGCACCCACTTTAGGGTGCCCTCTGTGCCAAGAGCCCTGGCACTGACCCAGCATGCATCTACTTCAGCTCTGGCCATCCCACCAGTGTGACCCCAGAACAAAATGCCCTGTGACTCTCACTAGCCACAGCTCCAGCCCCCTGAAATCACCAGGCACAAACCATCTTCATAGGGGATGACCATACACAAGATCATTCCTTTAAATTTAGGAGAAGTTAGCTGTTCCACATAATTCACAGAAACAGAGAAAGTCAAGCAAAATGAGCAGACAGAAGAAAATGCTCCAAATGAAAAGAACAAAACAAAACCTTACAAAAACAACTAAATGAAATGGAGATAAGCAATCTACCTGATCAAGAGTTCAAGGTAATGGTTATAAAGATGCCTATCAGATTGGAGAGAAGAGTGGAACAAGTTAGTGAGAACCTCAACAGAGAGAAAATACAAAAAAGAACCAATCAGAGATGAAGAATACAATAACTGAAACAAAAAATACATTAGAGGGGATCAACAGTATATCAAAGGACGCAGAAGAACAGATCAATAACCTGGAAGACAGCGTAATGCAAGGCACCCAAGCTGAATAGCACAAATAAAAAAGTATATAAAAAAAATTTTTTTTAATGAGGATAGGTTAAGGGATACACTGGACAACAATAAGCAAACTCACATTACAGGGGTCCCAGAAGGGGAGAAGAGAAAGGAACAGAAAACTTATTTGAAGACATAATAGCTGAAAACTTCCCTAACCTGGGGAAGGAAACAGACGCCCAGGTTCAGGAAGCACAGAGAGTCCCAAACAAGATGAACCAACCAGAGGAGGTCCTCACCACAACACATTATAATTAAAATGCTAACAGTTAAAGATAAAAATACTGATTCCTCACCTAGAATTATGAAATTAGAAGTTCTGAGAGCAGGCATGAAAATCTGCATTAAATAGCAAGCTCTCAAAAAAAAAGTAATGTTGAACGAGAAAAGTGATTTGGAGAACATAAGCATGATACACTTACATAAATTAAAAACTCAACAAACACTAAATGTATGTATCTATACACATATTTAAACATAGTAAAGGCAAAAATAAAAATATATTTGAATGATTCCCATAAAATTCATAATAGAAGTTGTCTCTGTGGAGGGAGGAAGCAAGGGAAAAAGCAGAATTAGACTTTATCTGTAATGTTTAATTTCTTATGTTATGAAAAATATGAAACAAAAATGGAAAATGTTAATATATGTTAATTTTTGGTGATAGTTATACAAATGCTTGTTACATAATCACACTTTTTACATAAGAAATTTGAAATTTTTTTAAAAAAGGAAACATAATATCCAAATATTAATTTTCTCCACCAGGTTGACTTAAGAAGAACAGAAATTCTAAGCCTTTAATTTTAATGTTCAATACCAAGTTGTCTTAGTCAAAGGGTTTAAATCAAAAATCAGATTAATTTAAACATTTTTTAACCATTTTAGTATAAACATTAAAAATGTTTCTGAAAGTTTCTTGGCCCTCAGATCCCCTTATTTCCTAACTGCTCACCCTCCTGAACTGCTATTTTCCAAATTATATAGGTTAGAGCCCTAAATGATTTTTAGAACTAATTTAGTCCCATTTTACCCAAATGTTAATAAAGAATTATGTGAATTAACTCAATATCTTACAATATACTTTTTCTTAAATGTAACCTTTTTTTTAAATGTTTTTTTTTATTTTTGAGAGAGAGAGAAAAGAGAGAGAGAGGAGTAGGGAAGTGCAGAGAGAGGGAGACAGAGAATTCCAAGCAGGTTCTGTGCTGTCAACACAGAGCCCAATGTGGGGCTCGAATTCACAAACTGGGAGATCATGACCTGAGCTGAAATCGAGTCAGACACTTAACGCCTTAACTGACTGATCCACCCGGGTTCCCCTGATACACTTTTAAAGGCACGTACTTAACTATCACAGAGAAGATACTTTCTGACACTTAGTGAATTTTGTTCCTGAATTTATCTTCAAAATGGGGATAAGCTACTGGTCTACATGAGGAATGGCACACTCCACGTGGTGGGTTTCATCAATTATATGATTTCCATGCCCGTGTCCACACCAAGTCTTAGTCTCACCCACTGCAGTGGACAATTATGGTTTTGTCTTTCCAAAATGATACCCTACATCTTCACGGAACCTACTCATCTCTCCCACAATCACATGCCAATCACAGTGCCCCACACATGCTAGACCCATGGGGAGGCACAAAAAAGTCACTGGTTCTAGAAGTTCTTTTGCCTCCTGGGCTAAAGAACCCACAATACCTGCAATCATTTTTCAGAAAAAGGCTATTTTCAGGAATAGAGAATGAAACTGGCAGAGAAAAGCAGAGATGGGAACAGAAAGAAACTGATGAACAGACATGAAGCTGTTCAAATCCCTACATCCAAGTGATCCTCGGGCTAGCTCCAACCTGCTCACCTTTCAATAGTTTGTTAGCTGAACCAGCAAATTTTTTCTAACAAAGCCATGACCAATTCAAAGTGGGTGTCTGTCACCTGGTCACTTGCAATGAAAAGAGTCTTAAACCAAATTCATAAACGTACACTTCAGACAAGAACTCTGTTGTAATTTCACTTGTGACAAATTTGAAATTAGGTCAGTTTCTGGCACCCTCTAGCCAGTGTCCTTTGATGTGTCTTTTCATGGTTCCCCTGAATGATTTGTTCCAAGTGAGGTACAGCCAGAGGCAGGTGTACCCTGAACCTAAGGATCCCTTCCAAGCACTACGAGAGACCCTCACCATATGTCCATATGCTCTTACGTTTTCTGTATTTGAAAAAGATATTTAACCACAGTGGGCTGGAATAGCTGTGGGCATTTTGGCATCTAGACAAAGGGAAAGTAAATTGGAGAAATACTTATGTGGTTTGTGTCCCTTTTGTGTATAGTTAAGTTACTACTAGGCTTAGTGGCATAGGAATGGCACCCAGGTATGTTCCTACAGCCCACTGCACCTACTTAACCACTAACAGGACAAGAAGGTGCATGGCCAAAGTCCTATCCGCACAGGGATGCACCCTTTGATGCCTGACACTGAAGCATACAGGTATTGGAGATGAAAGGTTTGAAAGAAAAGCTAATATGTGGGAAATTTTTCCAGCCACCAGATGTCTGAATTATAAGCAGAAGATTCCACTATCATTGATGCCTAGTCAAAATTCAAAGTGCTCTCCTGTCAGAAATAAATTCAATATAAATGCACTATACCTTCACCAACATAATGTGAAGTGAAAAATTATGATGCCTGATTTGGATATGTATAAAGAGCACCTTCTTTTGTCATTTTTAAATTTATCAAACAACTAAAAGAAAATTCAGATAAAAAAATAAATCTGAAACAAAACTGACAAAGAACAGTCATGTAACTTATTTAAATTGATTTGACATTGAGAAACAAATGTTAGAAATTTTTTTCAGATTATATCAAAAGCAGAAATCCATAAAAAAGAAATAAAAATAATGAATAGGCCCTTGGGTTGCTTAAAAATCTAATTACGAAGAGGAGTTAATCATATGATCATACTAGAAAAAGATTTAAATTTCTTACTGATTTGACATAAAATAGTGACATCAAAAGGATACTTCAAAGCTCACAGTGTGCCACTAAATGAGGACACTGATGGCAAACCATTTAACGAGGGTGATTAATGCATAGCATTTAAGATTAGTCAATGTGTCCCCCCTCCAAAACTTGAAATGCAATAAAATCTTACAGCTCATTAGGATAGATATTTCCCCAAATTTTTCCAAAAATCCCCCAAATTTATAAGACATTATTAATAACAAGAACAAAAGCCAAAAATAGAAATGAAACTTCAATAAACCACCATATTGGAGAGACTGAATTATCTCCATGTTGTCTCTCTACAGGAAATTATATTTCAAAATGATTACCATATTAAGAGAGGTATATAGAAAGTATACAGTCAAAACACACTGACTAAAATAAAGTATTAACGTGGTCTTCCAGACACATAATTTTTTAAATGTTATTTTTTGGATTTTATGATGTTTCTTATGTTTGTTAGCTTTTTAAAATATAGAATTTTATTTTCTCATTCTACATAAATATTCACATTCATACCTAACCTTGTATTTATAATTCTGTATTTTTTTCTTTAAAAGGCCCTCAAAATTACACATAACTTTCAGGACTTACAGAATCCAGAACCAACCATGGACTGACTCAGCCCCTTATCATATTAATAAAAATTGCACATGAAGCCTACTACATTAGTCAAATATGGTTAGGGCGGCAGATTTAGCATTCCTCTCTGCCTGGTCCCTTGACCCACACACCTCAGCATCTGTATATAATAGGAATTCACTGGCCCCTATGAGTTCATGTCCATCTAGTCCTAGAACCAAGGTCTTAGCCTATTAACAGTATACTGATACAAACCTCCACAAGAATAAGTTGGGTCTGAAAAGAATACATATCTAGTACCTGAAACCTGCAATTGCTCGAAAGCAGTAGATCCCATGGTCATGGTGATAGCACTGGGCCTCCAAAATCTGCCTTTTCAATAAGAACTGTCTGCTTATCCAGACAGCTTCTACCACCCCTACCAGGCCCTGCCTCTCTAGGCCCGACATCAAAAAGGTGGCTGCAGTGTATTCCTGAAGGTTAAAGAGATGCCTCCTTCTTATCTCTTTCCTCCACGCCCAGTTTCATTGTCACATGGTCATCAATAACTTCCTGGCTATCACTCAGTCTGAGCTCACCATTCACAATCCCCAAAGCTTTGAACTGTGCACCCTTGGTTGATGACCTTCATTGAAGATGGGAATGACCCACCCAAAGGTAGATTTGGCTTTCCCACCAGAGTGGTTTTCTGCACTGATACTTCCTCACAGCAAGCGGATTCCTTTCCTTTAGCTCACCAATCCATAACTAGCTCAGGCAATCTCCTATCCATGTAATGTATCAACTTCATAGGAAGTGACCGGGTGAAGAGAAGATTCAATTATTGTTTTATAGTAATATGGCATAAAATTCTCACTTACAGTGTTGGATTATCCAAAAGTCAAACGATACTGGGGGTGCCCAGGGGACCTAGTCAGTTAAGCGTCTGACACTTGATTTTGGCTCAGGTCATGAACCATGGTTTGTGAGTTGGAGCTCCACATCAGCATCCATCTGCCAGTGCAAGCCTGCTTGGGATTATCTCTCTCTCTCTCTCCCTTTCTCTGCCCCTCCCCTGCTCGCTCTCTCTCTCTCTCTCTCTCTCTCTCTCTCTCAAAACAAATAAGTAAACTTTAAAAAAACAAAAACAAAAGCCCAACTATACTGATGCTTAGGGCTCTAGAAAAACAAGACCTACGCCCCCCCCAGATGAGAAAAAGATTTTTTGACAAAAAAAATCAACAAATTTTCAAAAGCATCCAAGTTATTAATCTCAGAGGTAGAATATATATTGTTTAACAGCATAAATTTTGGCACCAAACTGCTTCATTTTGAATCTCAGCTCTACCACAAACTCTGTGAGTGGCCTTATGTAATTGACTTAATCTCTCTGTGCCTCAGTTTACTCCTATGAGTTTTGAACATATTTATATATGTGAGTGTTCACCTGGCACACAGTAAATGGTACATGCTTTTATCATTTAGAAAATTAGAACTTTGTGGGACTTCCTTACCTTATTTTACAGCTTATTGTTTTTATTTTGAATTACATTTCATAGGCCATTGCCCTTTCTTCAGTGCTTCAGGCATCAAAGCTCATAATGTGACCCTGGTCATATCTTGAGTCTTTATTTCCTTGACTGTGGTCCAGAAGATATTAAAAGGTGTTTTCATGCCTGCCCCTGACAGATACATACGTGGGTCAAGAAGGTTAGAGAAATGCCGAGTTCATCAAGTTTCTTACCTTAGAGCTTCTCAGAGCCTTTAACACGTGGGTATTTGTCACCGAGCTGACAGATACCAAGTACAGGAAAAAGATTCCAAGTCTCCACTATATGAGGAGGCCTCAGAAGCCTCCAGGTCTCTACTGTATGAAGAGGCCACACAGTGGTACTCCCAGGAAGAGAAGTCTTCCCAGGCCTTCAATCCACAAAAAAAGCCCTAGCTGCTGATGTTTCTCCTTAAATAAAGATTCATTTTGGTTTTCAAGTCTTTTTTTTTCATACGTTTCTTTCTAGACTCTTAACGGTTCCCACTCAGATCTTCTGTCTGCCTGTCCACCAGATGCAAGCAACCACTAACAAGCCCATACGTTTCTGAGTGCTTCCTGAAGACTCCGTAAAGCAAGGGCGATTTCCCAGGTGCCACATATTTAATCTACATATGACATCAAGAGGTGGACATACTGCAGTGCATTTCCCAAATTTCTCTGATCACAGAAACTTTTCTTTAGGAACACTGAAAATCAGAGCTCCCTCTTTATAAAGAACAAGATTTCCCTACATTTGGAGACTCTAATCTGCCCTCTCTTCACCTCCCCAATTTGAAATAGCCAAGTATTTTATAATAGTTAACTCAGGCAATCAGCCCTGAATTTAAAAGTGATTCTCAGGATATATCTAATTTGAGGGAACAATCCAAATGAACAAAGGTTGTTCTGACTTCTAAGAAGCTGTACGTAATGCCTGAGTCACTCCAGGACCACCGCCGATCCATGTGATTGCCAGGCAAAGCCTCACCTCTAATACTGACTCACTGTAGAACCTTGGCCAAGTTACTTATTGGAGCTTGAATTTCTCCATATGTATAAACAAGAATTATCATGAGGTTTAAATGAGAAAAATAATATAAAGTTTCTGCAATAACAAAGAAGGCAATTTTAAATGGTCAATTTCTTTCCTGGGTTAATAGTTGTTTAACTTTCTGCCTCTCTAAGTCTCCTTGGGTTTGTTTATTCCAGACCTTTGAAGACTCCCAGTTCTCGATAGCATGCCTCCTGCAGCTGTCTTTCCCAAACAAAATTTTAGTGGAGTTTTTGTAATTTTCCCTGTTTCACCTCTTTTCATTCTGACTCCACTTGGAGTCACTGAAAATCAGCATCAGTTTCACTATTGTTGTAGCTACTATTCTGGCAAGAACAGGTACATTTCTGACATAGGATTTCTCCTTCTGACTAAATGTTCCAACACGTCACAAATAACATCCTCCTCTTATTTCAGCCAAGAATGAGCTTTTCCTAATCCTATTCCTTTGGGCTGAAGCTCTTTAAAAATGAATTGTTTCTTGGGTTAGGATCAAGAAGGAAGTAAAAACAGTCTCATAAAATGGCCATCCAATAGGGTGGAGGCTATTATCACTAGGCATGATGACTCTCATCCAAATTACATACAGGAGAGGATTCTGCTTCACCCATAACATTATTTATCTGTCCTCCATACATTTCTGGCCTTTTTCCTCTCTGATTTACTGAATAAAATTCCCTTTTAAATTTGGTCCTTTCCTGAAATTTATGAATGCCCATCCATTATTTCTTAACTTTCCTTTTAAGCCATTACAGTCTCTTCACAGAGAAGAAAATAACAGTATCTTGTTCACTGGCAAGTTGTTCTCATGACACAGTATACCTTGAAGTTGGTAAAAGCATGCCCTGAAATTCTTTCGGGGAATCAGCCCTCTCCACATTCAGGCCATGAGCTTTGGGAGAGATCAATTCCACTCCCTGCTCCAGGGGTAGGTCCAGACTGGCCCTAGCCACTGGCCACATCATATTTCCTGGTTATACTGCCGGGTTCAGAGACAGGTATGTGACTCAAGTAAAGCTGGTGGAAGACAATGAGACTCACTGAGACGGAGGCAGGCAGTCGTCTCTACTGGACTGAACTTGAAGGCACATCAGCTATCATGCCCAGAGAAATACATTGGATTACAAGCTCAAGATGGAGAGGACTAGAGTTGAGAGTGGACAGCAACCAAATCCTGACAATGAAATCCAGTCCTGCCCCTGGCCTTCAGTAAATCTCTTTCTTCCTTTGGACAGTTGACTTAATTTTTTGTCATTTGCAAATGAAAGATTCCCAACCAATACACGTCATATTTGGTGAGATGGCAAAGTTTGTAACATTAGCTCTTGACAACAATTCTCCAAGACAAAGCAGAAAAGAACACTCACCATTTTAAAGTCAAGGAAACTGACCTCCAGAGAGATAATACAGCATATAGCTGAGGTTACATAACTGCTGCATCACAGAGCGACAGCTCAAACCTGGGTCTTCTGAATTCCTGCTTTGCTATAGTTTTCACTTTTCTACAAACAGAACTACAGATGGAAAACTTCCAATGTGTTTGCTCCTCCTTGTCTCACCTTGCTAGTTCTTCACCCAAGTATTAGATCCTAAAAGACTCACCTATTGGTGAGAACTACAGACATTGTTAAGCACCACATGGAACAATGGAGAAATGATCACTGTCTTCTATATTATAAGCCTGGCCTTAAAAATACAAAGTTATTGGGGCACCTCGGTGGCTCAGTCAGCTGAGTGTCCAACTTTGGTGTAGGTCTTGATCTCACAGTTTGCAGTGACAGCGTGGAGTCTGCTTTGGATTCTCTGTCTCCTTCCCTCGCTGCCCTCCCCGGGGAATGTTCTCTCTCTCTCTCTCTCCTTATCTCTCTCTCTCTCTCTCTCTCTCTCTCTCTCTCTCAAAAATAAACAAACATTAAAAAAAATTTTAAGTAAAAAGTTATTAAGTGGCAGCACATAGTGTACCACACATCAATTCTACCATTAAAACTCAAAATGCTATCTACCCCCAACCACCACCCCTGGCTTTGAAGTGGAGCAGAATTCCCCAGGTATAAACACAATACCTGGAAATCAGAGAGCCTCAGTCCCCAGTCTAAACAGACAGTGAAATACTAGATCTCTAAACAAGAAAGAATTATTTATTCCCAAATACCTTAGCCTTTGAGTTTTCAAAGTCCTTCTTGCTGTTTCAGCATATGTCTCTATAGCTTTGGGCTGAAAGATGGGGAAGACCCAGAGTATAAAGGGTCTTCCTCAGACTGAATCCCATAAAAGCTAACCAATCTCCATTCTTGGGAGCCCACAAATGATAGAAGCAAGTCCGAGATGATACAATCACACTGCTTGACCTGGAATTCTGTCTAAAACAAAGACAAATAATAACCAACAAACAAAAGAGATGGAGAGCAACCTTCCTCAAGACCAGGGTTAAGAACAAAACCTACTTCCGTTCTCAGCTGTTCCACCTCCTAACTTCCCAAAACACCGCAGTTAATTAAAACCGTATTTATTCCTACTGAAAGAAATCTGAAAGAAATATTTCATAAGCTTTAATCCAAATGGAAAAATACTCAAATAATCACATTCAATATAGGTATCTATCTCAAAGCTTCAGTTTTGCAAGGTAACATTTTTGTTAAAGAATCCACATTATGTAACACAAAACCTATTTTGTTGAATCATAAAGCTGGTCCCGAGCCAAGATTTTAAAACTTTTATCATAAGAAATCATGTTAAACTAGAATATTTTCTTTGTGGATATAAAAACAAAATAACAGGAACAGAATGAAGACATTAGGAAAATCATTAGTCTTTGCCTGATATTTATTTTTCAAAGTAATGCACGATCGAGAATATGCATGCCTATTCTCGTTTTTTATCCCCTGTGACAATTGTAAAATAGAAAATGATAAGATTATTTTAGTAACAATTTGGAACAAATTCCTATTCAGACACTTATTACAGCTGTGTTTCTTGTGTCTTAGCTAAAATACCTCATTTGAAAACTACACTGTGATTTGCTCCTCTAATTGATGCATATTTTTATCTCTCAGTACATTTGCTTTCTGTCAACACTTTACTACACAGAGAAAACAGAGACCAAAACAGCAAGGAGGAATTTAAAGAGAATCAGTAGGGAAGCTGTTTACTTTTCAAAAGAGAATATTTTATATAGAAAGAATAACAAGCTGGATATCTAAACTTAACAACACCAAATGTTATGAAATGTTCCAATATTGGAAAAGGGTATTATTATTTCTAGCACTCGATAATGACTGTTAAATTGGTAAACGGTGTCATTTTGAGAGACGGCAATTTATAGCAAATAATTTTTAATAAAGAATTCACCTAAGAATAAAATACTCAAGAGACTCTACTCTTAAGATTTAACCAATTAAAATCGATCCTAAAATAGTGGTAATTTTCAATCCTATATAACTGATAGCCTAAATGCAAATTAATTTTGGTAAAAAGTCAAGCATCATAAATTGCCCCTGTAAGAGGTTTCAAAATGTTCTAAATATTTCAGAAAGCACTTGTAAATCTATAATTACAGATTGAAAACAACTATTTTAACAGGGTGAGACAGAGGCTAGTGTTTAAATCCCAGATCTGCTTCCAAATAGATGCTTCTTTGATGAATGGAGAAAGCTGACTTTGAAGTCAGAACCAAGTTCAAATTCCAGTTTCACAGTGACTAGCCATGTGACCTTGAGTAAATTAAATTACACACATATACACACACGGGTGTGTGTTGTATAGCTATCTAAAGTTAACAGTATAGTATTTGATAAATGTTCTTTTCTTTCATCCTTTCTCTTACCTGTAATATTGATGCCTCCTTCTGAAACTTTAAAATAATGGTTTTATCTTGAAAATCCCTTTCAAAGATTATTTATTTATTTTGAGAGAAAGAGACAGAGCATGAGCAGGGGAGGGACAGAGAGACAGAGAGAGAGAATCCCAAGGAGGCTCCATGCCATCAGCACAGAGCCTGACGCAGGGCTCAAACCCACAAACCGTGAGATCATGACTGGAGCTGAAATCAAGAGTCAGACACTTAACTGATATCATGAGCCACCTAGGCACCCCTTGAAAATCCCTTTTAGTTCTGTAAGTATGAATCTGAAAAACATACTCATTTTCCTGTTCTCAAGTACTGTTACATATGTAACATTCCACAATACTTTAAAATATATTATCAATATAAATGCTTTTTAAAAATATCTTTCACCAGTATTTTTTTTTTATTATAAGTCCACAATCTTTTCAATAACCCTGAGGCCAGCTGTGTTTGGAGTTGAGAATTTTTTTTAATTTTAGAAAGGTAACAATGTGCATATATTGTGTAATTCTCCCAGCAGGATCAAGGACAGCAAGCTCTAATGAAACATTTTGATATTTCTGCACCAAATGATATTCATACCGTAAGTAGGATAAAGACTATTATATAGTTTAATGCACTGGGCAGGCACAATTCTCACAATGTCCCCCAAAATTCCTATTCTCTGGTTAGCCAATCAAATGCTAATCTAGGTACCACACAAATAGACTTCACAGATAGAATTAAGGTTACTAATCAGCTGACTTTAAAACAGATTTTCCTAGATTATCTGGGTGGCCCCAGTGTAATCACAGGAATGCTAAAAAACAGAAGAGGAAGACAGAAGAGTGGATCAGAGAGATATGGTGAAAGAGAATGGCAGCAGGGCAAAGAGGAGGCAGAAAGGGGAGTCCACGCAATTCAACGTCTGGGAGGCAGGTGAATGGCCATTGCTGCTTTTGCAGATGGAGGAAGGGGGCCACTAGCTGAGGAATGTGGGGCAGCCTTTAGAAGAACAATCCATGGCCAACAGCCAGCAAGGAAGTGGGACCTTAGTCCTACAATCTCAAAACACTGAATTTTGCCAATAACCTAAAAATACTTGGAAGTCCAGGCATCCTCAGAGCACTCAGGAAGGAGCACAGTCCAGATGACACTTTCACTGAGGTCTGTGAGACAGAGCAGGGGATCCAGGTGGGCCAACTGGTACCTGCACGTCTGACTCACGGAAACTGGGAGATATTCAATCTGCACTGTACCAATCTGTACCACTAAATTTAGGGTAACTTGTTATGGCACCAATAGAAAACTAATATGTATATGTTCAAGTGAGGTTTTTAATGCCAAATGAGTTACAGCAAATTTACAAAATCTTTCTGTGATCAAGGTGCGGGGGGTTTCAGAACTACACACAAGGATTCAGAACTCTATTTCTGTTATTTAAATGTGTTCAGTGAGCTTACCAAGTTAATGGATACTAATAAGGCTTTGGAACTTTCACTAAAACCTTATTATCTATCTTTAAAACAAAAACAGGGGCTCCTGCGTAGCTCAGTCGGTTCAGCATCTTACTCTGGATTTGGGCTCAGGTCATGATCCCAGGGTCGTGGGATTGGAGCCCTGGGTGGGGCTTCATGTTCATCATGAATTCTCCCTCTCTCTCCCTCTGCCCCCCCCCCCCAGCTCATACTCTTTCTCTCTCTCAAAAAACAAAAAACAAAAAACAAAAACAAAAACAGAAACAAAACAACCTCTAATAGTAATCTCATCTCTTAACTCCCTTTTATGTTAAAGGTTTCAAAGTTAGCCAGTCCCTCCATGACAGATGACATCATAGCAACTCTTTAAAAGAAAAGTGCCTCTGTCAGTTTATAACAGTTAAACAATTACTGAGCACCTCTACATGCTCATCACTGTTCTGGGGGCTTCATATACATTAACCCATGTAATCCGCCAACCACTCAAGAGAAAAGTACTGTTACCATCCCTGCTTTACAGATGGAGAAACCCAGGCACTGAGCAGTTAACTGACTTGCCCAAGATCACATCGCTAGTAACTAGCATAGTTTTAAACCCAGGCAGTCTGGCTACGAAGCCTGCTACTAACCACTTGACCATATTGCCTCTCTGTTGGTACAGGTACCATTTAATCAAACACCCACAATGGGCACAACGGAGTACGTGCTACTCCAGAATTTATAGGCTAAATATTTCTTAATACAAACTTGTACACTGATCCCTCAAGTCCTTCAGGAAACACAGTACGTTATTAGTCAGACAACCAGCTCAATCTTCTACCCAGGATTTCCTGTTGTGCTACCTTTTCTCTCCCACTATATTGTGAAATTTATTTATTTATTTATCTATCTATCTATATATCTTATTTGGGGTGATTTTTTTTACTGTTTATTCATTTGTGTGTGTGTGTGTGTGTGTGTGTGTGTGTGTGAGAGAGAGAGAGAGAGACAGACAGACAGAGACAGAGAGAGAGAGAGACAGAGAGAGAGACAGAGAGAGAGAGCATGCAGGAGCAGGGGAGGGAGAAGAGAGAGAAGGAGACAGAGGATCTGCAGCAGACTCCGCACTGACAGCACAGAGCCCGGTGCAGGGCTTGAACTCACAAACCGTGAGACCATGACCTGAACTGAAGTCACATACTTAACAGACTGAACCACCCAAGTGCCCCTATATTGTGAACTTCCAGAATGTCATGCCTACTACCAGATCTAAAATCCCAAATAACCTGGCGTCACAGCCACGTCCCTCTTATTGCAAAACAAACTCATGGTGACTCACTGAGTGGCCAAATTGCCATTTTCCAGCTCAATATAATACATCAGATCAAAGGAAGCTACACAGAGCCGGGGGGAATCTTCTTCAACCCAATTTGTAATAGCCAAGGTTATAGTTTAAAAAAAAAAAAAAGACAACAACAAAAAAACTGTTCATAATTTTCAGCAAAACTTATCCAGAAGACATTACCTTTATTATGAGTGAAAAGAGTTTTTAATTACTGAGAACTTCAATAAAAAGTTCATCTTGGAATATATGTAAGAGGCTAAGTGGCATATAAGTACAGGGTTGGGCTGGTGTCTGGACTATATCAAGATTATGAGAAAAACTTAATGGCATGAGGTGAATGTCAGAGGGAAAAAACACTATAACAGTGGCTCTCAAACTTGAACATACATCAAAAATCACCCAGAGGGCTTATTAAAACAGTTTCTTGGGTCCCACCCATCAGAAGTTCTGATTCAGTAGGTCTGCGTGAGGTCCCTGAACGTTCCTTTCTAACAAGTTCCCAGATGATGTGGATGATATTGGTCCAGGGATCACACTGCAAAACCACTGAACTAGTTGGTCTACGGTGAACCCCAGGTACTGGCAGTTTTTCAAACTCTCCAAATAATTGTAATATGCAGCCATAGTTGAGATTACTGAGGAAAGCTGAGGAAAGCTGTTAACAAGAAAGACAGTAATGTAGAAACTGATTTTGAATAGCTAGGATAATCTTGGAGGGAAGATGTTCTTGGGGGAGTGGGTTTGGAGGCTAGTTTATGGCCTTTGAGAAGAGCCCTTTTGGACATCAAAATGTCCAGCTCTTCTGGACATTGCTCAGTAGCAATCAACGGCACACATGAGGGAAAACCCTAACCCTCTCCATCAAGGCACTGTAATTCCCAAGATAATTTTTGCAGAGGAAGGAATAAATCCACATCTGTTATTTCTCTAAAATCTTCTGGTATTCATATCCATAACCATGTGTTACTGGTTAACTAAAAGGCCTTTAAAAACACACTGCCAAAGGGCTGTTTCAAAGCCACTTTACTACTTAGGCTTTAGAGACTATCTATGCACATGATAATTTTTATTTGAAGAAGTTTGTGTAATTATGCACTTTAAATGCAACGTACACAGCAAAGTGATAACTGGGGTTTTCTGTGATGTCTATTAAGCTTTGTTTTCTACTAGAATCTGGACCAAGCCTTAGAAGAGGAAACAGCATGGGATCAGAGCCAGAAAAAAATATTTTTTTAAGAAGAGATATGAATTAGATCCACATCAATATTAGATCTAGAGAGGCAAAAAGTAATGGGGCAAAAAGATTACTCAAGTGACAATGGATACCTGGTCTCCACAAAGTCTGGCTGAAGAATGACAATCAACCATTGTCACTATGGAATTCACTTTAATTAATAAAATACTACTCAAATAATTTTTGTGAAAAGAGGAGGAGTTTTTCTTACTATGTTACTGTATATCAGGAAACTGAGAATCTTTCATTGTTAAAATGATTTTTGTTCTTCCTCTAAATGATTAATTGTGTGAGTATTCGGAATCTCTCAGTCAAGTCTGGTGTATATTTGGGTTCATGGGCCCTAATTATCCTTTGACTAGGGCTAATTCTGTGTAGATAATGCTTTTTGTGCAGTAAGATTTAAGAGATTTCACAGTGCTCAAAACTGTTCCCTGTCTTCCTAGCTGGCCTGAAATACCAACATTTAGTCAATCCATTGAGTTACTCCTAAGGGGCAGGAACACCTCTAAAAAGTCACATATATAGACCAAGAAGGGGACTAGAAAGAGCCAACACACAAGCATGGACTAATTCATCAGTGAACAGGTGATTAACAGGACCAAGTTAGTTAAGTGACCACCCAACAGGGGCAGGACAGATTGCACATGATGGGTAAGATGGTGGAAGGGGCAAAGCAATGCTGAAAACGCCTGAGGCATACTGACTTCCCTACAGAGGGAAGCTATTGGCTCAGGTGGGGTCCAGAGCCTGGCAGCTGGAAGGCTAATAATGCCTAAGACTATTCTTGGGCAACCAGACATTCAATACTTCTAATCTGATTATTCAGCTACTTAGGGCAAAAGTTACTAAAATGAGAAAAAATTAAAGCAATTTATTACAGGGTCTCAGTGGATATGGATAATAAGATATATATAGGATTATCAAAACCAATTAATAAAATCCAGTAAGAATTCCTAGGTTTTACTGTCTCATGACACATTACTTTTTGGTAATGGGAGCTTCTCTTGGCTCAAGTAGAAAGGGTGTGCATTTAGAAGACCAGAAGGTTCTGATTTCAGCAAGTCTGTGGAATGAACTCAGCAGCAGTATTACGATATAGCACTGCAATCTATTCTTTGAAGGTCACCTTCAATAAATAAGTTCTTTCTTTGGCAGACCTTCTTGGCTATCTCTCTAATATCTACCCCACATGGCACTAGCTAACAGAATCCAGAATGGGTCAGATATCCTACCTTCTCCCATGAGACAGGGGGAAGATGAACTCACCCTACTTCCAGAATGATCCTGATTAGTATTAACAAATCACAGAGATACCTTCACCTTTGCCAAAGACTAGGTTAGCAGAAGATTTGACCCAGTTCTGGCCAACAAGACTTTGGAAATTTCAGTCTAAAGGTTTCATGATTTGCTACAATGAAAAGGAGGAGAGGTGGTCTTTTTGGCTCTTCTGGACACGAGAATGGCAAGCTTCAAAGCTAGAGTCACAGAGGCTGGAGCTGCCCAGCCTCTGGATTTATAGTTATGTGAGATTATCTTCTATTATGTAAGACTCTTTGACTTTCACTTTTAGCCCAAAGCATCCTAACTAATTTATTACCAAAATGTGCTATAAGAAAACAATTTCATAGTACCATAAGAAAATCACCACCTATGGCAGAGTTAAAAAGTAATACTACCTATGTGAGTCAGGAATTATTTTGAAAATCAAAACCACTAATAAAAGAAAACTTATTAAGTAACTCAAAACAGGTTTTTACCAGGTTTTTGTTTTCATGATTAATCAAATTTCCATACTACCATCAAAGTTTTCTTTCACACTACTGATTTTAAGACTTAAGTCATGTAAAAATTTTGACAGTCCTCCACTACCAATCACATAAAGTCCACACTCCTTGGTCTAGCAATGCAAGACCTCACCTAGTTAAGCCCCAGCCTAATGAAGCAACTTGGCCTCCTAGCCTTCTTTGGCTCTCTGAACTTGATACAACTCTGCCCAGAGCACTTTCACATCACCATATCATTGTTCTGTCCCTTTTCTCTGTTTTACAAAATCCTTGCCCTCGTAAAATATTACATGGTTTAAAATTCAGGAAGAAAAATATTTTCTCTGTGACGTGTTCCCAGAACACTGGCAAAACTGTTCATTCTCTCCCTGGATTATACGACTAGAAACGGCTTTGATCATCTTGCATTGTACATCACTGTATAGGTCTTGTTTCCTCCACATGGACAAAAATACCTTGAACAACAAGATCATTTCTCTGATCTCAGTTAAATCGGATTAGGGCGTACAGATCTCAATCAAATCTTTTGGTTGGAAGAGAAAAAGACATTAAGAATTTTACTTTGGGTAGGGAAACAAATATAGTTCTCTTTTAATTGACTGTTTCAACTCCATTGTTTCTTCAAATTCCTATTACCTCAACCCCCACATACGGTTAACTACCATGATATTCTGAAAACAGCCATATCTGAGATCCTATATTTTGCTTAATTTAATTATTATGTGTAAGGTAATCCTCCCCCAAAACAAGTAATTAAAATACTTTTGTCACTGATTCATGCATTGGTTCAACATTTGATTAAAAATAAGAGTAAGTGATAGCTGTCAGTCTTGGGTTTGAATGAGATGATAATGCAATACAACTGAAATATTAATAAGATGATAGGGGCGCCTGGGTGGCTTAGTAGGTTGAGTGTCTGACTTCGGCTCAGGTCATGATCTCACAGCTCATGAGTTCGAGCCCCACATCGGGCTCTGTGCTGACAGCTCAGAGCCTGGAGCCCGCTTTGGATTCTGTGTGTCCCTCTCTCTCTGCCCCTCCCCCGCTCATGCTCTTGCTCTCTCGCTCTCTCTTTCAAAAATAAATAAACATTAAAAAAAATTTTTTAAAGATGATAATGACATAAAATTGAAATAGCAAAATAACAAGTATCTGTTCATAAACTAGTCACCATACAAAAACAGAAATCTGTTATAAAGTTAAAAGTGAACCTGGTTGTTCCATATGAAAGAAAGCCTTCTTGTTGTCCCAGAAAGCAAAGAAGCCCTTCAATATTAATGGGGTCATTAATATGTCAAAGGGACACAGGAACCAAAATGAAAGGGATCCCACGAGCCAACCTTGGGACAATTGGAACATCATAAAGAGTAATAACTAATTGAATATAAACATTGCATAAATAAAAATCCACAAGTCCATCCTACATTCCAATTTTTTTAAAAAGAGAGAGAGAGATGTACCTTTGTGTTTAGGGATGCATAAATAGGTGATAAAACTATAAAGAAAATCACTGAAATGATTATCAGAAAAGTCAGGGTGGTTGTTTCTAGTGTTAAGGAAGGAGAGAGCATTCTACAGATTTGGAGAACACTGGTAACATTCCATACCTGGGTAGTGGTTAAACTGATATTCTCTTTATATTTTATACTTATTCATATGTATTATTTGGACTATTCTATATATATGTATATACATTTCAACATTTTTTTTATATTATTTCTTTTTTGAGAAACAGAGACACAGTGTGAGCGAGGAAAGGCAGAGAGAGAGGAAGACACAGAAACTGAAGCAGGTTCCAGGCTCTGAGCTGTCAGCACAGAGCCCGATGCGGGGCTCGAACCCACGAACCACAAGATCATGACAGAAATCAGACACATAACCCACTGAGCCACTCAGGCACTCTCTACATTTCAATATTTTAAAAACACTTAAAATAAATAAAAGTTTTAATCGGTCACAATGTAAAAACATAAAACTAGCCAACAAGGGTTGGTGTCTGCACAAAATTTTTCAATAAATATTTCCAGAAAACGGTATCCTTTAAAAAAAAAAAAAGTAGTCTTCACACCCAGCATAGAGCCCAATGTGAGGCTTGAATTCATGACCCTGAGATCAAGACTTGAGCTGAGATCAAGAGTCAGATGCTTAATCAACTGTGCCACCCAGGCTCCCCAAATTTAAATTCTTTTTGTCAACTTTCCTTTCTTTCCTTTTTTTCCCCCCTAAACTAATCATTTGGCAAAAACAAGTCAGGATTAAAAATTATTTAAGAACACTGGGCATTAGGGGCACCTGGGTGACTCAGTCGGTTAAGCGTCTAACTTTGGCTCAGTCATTATCTCATGGTTCACGGGTCTGAGTCCCGTGTCAGGCTCTGTGCTGACAGCTTGGAACCTGCTTTGGATTCTGTGTCTCCCTCTCTCTCTGCCCCTCCCCTACTCGCGCTCTGTCTCTCTCAAAAATAAACATTAAAAAATTTTTTAAATTAAAAAATAATAAAAGAAACACTGGGTCTTATATGAAGTGTTGAATCACTGTACTGTACACCTAAGACATATTACACTGTGTGTCAACTAACTGAAATTTAAATAAAAACTTAGGGGTACCTGGCTGGTTCAGTTGGTAGAAGGTGCAACCCTTGATCTCGGGGTTGTAAGTTCGAGTTCCACATTGGGTGGAGAGGTTACTTAAAAATTTTTAAACATATGGCATCTGTCTTTCTCTGTATGACTGATTTCACTTAGCATAACACTCTCCAGGGAGAGAGCCAAAGCATAAGAGACTCTTAAAAACAGAACAAACTGAGGGTTGATGGGAGGTGGGAGGGAGGAGAGGGTGGGTGATGGGTATTGAGGAGGGCACCTTTTGGGATGAGCACTGGGTGTTGTATGGAAACCAATTTGACAATAAATCTCATATTTTAAAAAAATTTTTTAAATAAATAAATACATAAAAGGGGCGCCTGGGTGGCGCAGTCGGTTAAGCGTCCGACTTCAACCAGGTCACGATCTCGCGGTCCGTGAGTTCGAGCCCCGCGTCAGGCTCTGGGCTGATGGCTCGGAGCCTGGAGCCTGTTTCCGATTCTGTGTCTCCCTCTCTCTCTGCCCCTCCCCCGTTCATGCTCTGTCTCTCTCTGTCCCAAAAATAATTAAACGTTGAAAAAATAAAAAATTTTTAAAAATAAAAAATAAAAAAATAAATACATAAAAACTTTTAAAAACTTGTGAGAGGGTGCTTGTCTCAATCAGTAGAGCATGCAACTCTGGACCTCAGGGTTGTGAATTCAAGCCCCATGTGGAGCACAGAGCTTACTTAAAGTAAAAATTAAGAAATAAATAAATAAATAAATAAATAAATAAATAAATAAATAAATTGTGAGGCATATCACATGATTCCCTGTTTATGTTGCATCAAATAAAGTAGGGTTATAAAATACAAAACTGAATAGAATAATTGTTTTACATTATTCCTATTGAATAACCTCAGCTCTAGAGCTTGTTGAAATACCTACTTTACATATAAGTAAGTCAAATATGGAAAAGATATATGTGTATATGTGTGAATAATTATGAAACACAATGATGATTTAAATAAAGTTCAACCTTAGGTGTTTTTATATATGCACTGAAAAAAAATGAGTTATCTAAGCTTTCCATCTGTTTCTATTTAATAAAGATGCAAACTTTCCATAATTGTTTTCTTCCAAAAGATGTTCTGATTAAATAGCCCATTCATAAATGAAAGCCTAATGGTATGTCGTAAGTTCACTGAAATATCCTACATCATACACTTAACCTTAAAGAACCAAACTTAAGGGGCGCCTGGGTGGCGCAGTCGGTTAAGCGTCCGACTTCAGCCAGGTCACGATCTCACGGTCCGTGAGTTCGAGCCCCGCGTCGGGCTCTGGGCTGATGGCTCAGAGCCTGGAGCCTGTTTCCGATTCTGTGTCTCCCTCTCTCTGCCCCCTCCCCCATTCATGCTCTGTCTCTCTCTGTCCCAAAAATAAATAAACGTTGAAAAAAAAAATTAAAAAAAAAAAAGAACCAAACTTAAAATCCCATGCGGAAATGCATCTGTTTAAGGTGTAAAGCTTGACTGTTTGTAACTTTTGACTCTGGAAATAAAGCATAAGCTAACAGCAAGATTAATCATTCATTTGCTAATTATTCTTCCCTTGGGACAAGAGAAAGCAAATAAAATAAATGGATTTATTTTAGGGAAAAATCTTTTTTTTTCTCTTTTGCACTATGGTCTCTCTTTTATTTTTTTTTTTTTAAGTTTGTTTATTTATGTAGTTTGAGAGAGAGAGAGAACATCAGCAGGGGAGGCGCAAAGAAAGAGAATTCCAAGCAGGTTCCACACTGTCAGCATAGAGCCCAACGCAGGGCTTGAACCCATGAATCATGAGATAATGACATGAGCCAAAACCAAGAGCTGGAAGCTTAACCGAATGAGCCACCCAAGCACCCCACTATAGTCTCTTTTATTTTTCTTTAAATTTTTTTTAATGTTTTTTATTTATTTTTGAGAGACAGCAAGAGAGAGAGCAGGAGCAGGGTAGGGGCAGAGAAAGGAGACACGGAATCTGAAACAGGCTCCAGGCTCTGAGCCTTTAGCACAGAGCCTGATGCAGGGCTCAAACTCACGAAACCATGAGATCATGAACTGAGCTGAAGTTGGACGCTTAACTGACTGAGCCACCCAGGCGCCCTTATAGTCTCTCTTTTAAAAGAATATACAGGGAGGGGCGCCTGGGTGGCTCAGTCAGTTAAGCGTCCAACTTTGTTCAGGACACGATCTCTCAGTTCACAAGTCAGAGCCCGCACTGGCCTTTGTGCTAACAGCTGGGGGCCTGAAGCCTGCTTCAGATTCTGTGTCTCCCTCTCTGTCTCTGACCCTCTCCTGCTTGTCCTCTCCCTCTCTCAAAAATAAATAAACATTAAAAAAAAAAAAAAGAGGGGCGCCTGGGTGGCTCAGTCAGTTAAGTGTCCAACTTCAGCTCAGGTCATGATCTTGTGGATTGTGGGTATGAGCCACCCACCCCCCACCCCCATCCCCATCGATGGGCTTTGTGCTGACAGCTCAGAGACTGGAGCCTGCTTCAGATTCTGTGTCTCCCTCTCTCTCTGCCCCTCTCCCACTCACACTCTATCTCTCTCTCTGAAAAATAAACATTAAAAAATATTTTTTTTAAACAATATACAGGGAAAGCAAAAATCTCTAGACTAAGACTAAGAAGAAGTTATCTATAACTCTTATTTTATCATGTCTACTGGAGAGGGAGATGTATGCCTGAATTGAAGAGGCCCATCTGCTGTTTTAACCATTGCTAAAAAGGGCTGTTGATCCTCTGAGAAGCAGAGGAGGAGAAAAGAGCAAGGCAGCACAAAGAATAACCTCCAGAAAGACTGCAAATGTCTTATGCTTCTATTGGCCTTACCTCTCCAACACGTCTGAGTAGGATAAAACTGAAGTTACTATGAGTTCAGTTACCACAAGGTTTTCTTAAAATAAAATATGTAGAGATTACTTGAATTTAAATATTCAATTAATATGTAAATGCCCTGTCATAAACATCAATCTAATGCATATCCTACCATAAGAGAAGTCTTCTAGAGGCGCCTGGGTGGCTCAGTCGGTTGAGCATCCGACTTCAGCTCAGGTCACGATCTCACGGTTCGTGAGTTCGAGCCCTGCATCAGGCTCTGGGCTGATGGCTCAGAGCCTGGAGCCTGCTTCCGATTCTGTGTCTCCCTCTCTCTCTGCCCCTCCCCCATTCATGCTCTGTCTCTCTCTGTCTCAAAAATAAATAAAACATTAAAAAAAATTTTTTTTAATAAAAATAAAAAAAAGAGAAGTCTCCTAATTTTCTTCCCTGCAAGAGCAAGGGATACACCCCGAAATATGGGAATACACTTACGCAAAAGGTCCTGCACAGGGTTATTCCAGCATAGTCCTTACAGAGGAGCATTCCGGTTGTAGGAGGGCTAACAACACTGACTCCATCTTTGGCCCTCCATCTTGTTCATGCCCATGCAGTGACCTCCTTCAGGACTATGTGTTCTAGGCCCTGTGGAAGTTAATGTGTGCCCTGACTAGAATGTGGGGAGGCTTGTTCTGATCTTCCCTAGAGAGGAGCACATAACAGGCCACTTCAGGCAACTAGTAGAGATCTTCTGGGGCACAGAGGGTGCCACTTCAGGCAACTAGCAAAGACAACTGGCATACAAAAGACCCTACTTGAGATAATTAGTTACATCTTCTGGCACACAGGATGGCACCACTTTAGATAACCACTCAACAGCCCACCACCATGCCCCTTGCTCTATGAAAGCTGGGGATTAAGGTCCGGACTAAAGGAGAATAGCAGAGAAGAGCTGCGTACAGCCTGGATCATCTGTCCACCCAATCCCCCCTTATCAGTAAGCTACCCTGAATAAAACTCTGTCTAACCATTACGGAGCGACTTCCTTCATTCTTTTGATCTCATAGTGCCTTCTCAGTATCAGAGGATACGGTACTGACCCTCTTCTACCTCCTTTTTTTTTTTAATGTTCATTTGTTTATTTTGAGAGAAAGAGAGAGATGTGTGGGGGAGGAGCAGAGAGAAGTAGAAAGAGAATCCCAAGCAGGCTCCATGCTGTCAGCGCAGAGCCTGACGCAGGGCTCAATCCCATGAACCGTGAGATCATGACCTGAGCAGTTCCCACGAACTGTGAAATCACGATCTCAGCTGAAATCTAGAGTTGGATGCTCAGCTGACTGAGCCACCCAGGTTCCCTACCTCCTCCACCTTCTAACACCAGTGCCTTTCTCTCAAATCCCCCAGCTTTATAACAGGCACCCATGTATAATTCCTCCCAGCTACTGTTCATACAGTTCCAACCGGCCACCATGCTGCAACAATATTTATGACCCCTCCCTCCCTATCATCACACCATGTTTCCATTCCTTGCTGCCTCTGCATTTTTACCCCATGATTCTGGGACCATTTCCTTGAAGGAAGCTGAAGCTGATCTTTATCCTCTCCCACTTTCAGCAAAAGCCTTAAGCCTCTGTAAAATGTTTAATGACCAGGCCATTCATATTTCTTTGTTTCTTAGTATAGCATGCCTAGCACTATCACTTCTAGGTATTAGAAGTCAAAACTCTTTGGTTTTAGACAAAATAAAAGAATCACCAAAGAATAATATGGCCACACTCCCTGACAACGGTTATAGCTAACACTCATGGGACAAGCATATAAAGTACAACCTTCCACATCAGATCTCATTGGCTGAGAACCTATGCCAAGAGCTGAAGCATGAGAAAATATACACATATTCACAATGAGTGGTAACAAGTTGATATGTACTTTTATATGAATGAGAAATGTATTTCAGAGACAAAGAGCAACAAGCCAGCTCTATGAAGATGGCATCACCTGGGGTAAAATATGTACCTTATACCCCACCCTAAAACACAGTCTTTTTTTTTAATGCTTATTTATTTTTGAGAGAGAGACAGAGCACAAGCAGGGGAGGGGCAGAGAGAGAGGGGGAGACACAGAATCTGAAGCAAGCAAGCAAGTTCCAGGCTCTGAGCTGTCAGCACGGAGCCCAATGCGGGGCTTGGACCCACAAACTGTGAGATCATGACCTGAGCCTGAAGTCGGACACTTAACTGACTGAGCCACCCAGGTGCCTCAGTCTTTACATAAAACAAATATTGCCATTAAAGAACAAGTGTCCAGTCACTCAAATTTAGTCTTTCATCTTGCAAAGATTTTGTTCACCTAATATCTTAACAGCCATATCATAAACTTAAATTTATATTAAATATGTCTAGGGAATCCAATTTATTGCACCAGCAAAATTCCCCTTAGTTGGAGTATCTATCATATCACTGCTAAATAATTTAACAGAGTTGTATAATTTGGCAATGAGGATAAAAATAGCAGTGAACTCTTATAATTTAATCTTTGATGTGTCTCCTAATCACTGTAAAAACTCCAAAGAGTTTCTTTGCCATTATGCAAAAACATTTATTGCAAGTTTCATTACTGCGCATCAAAAATATTTACTATATCCAGCAAATTACATAAATCTATAACACAGAAATATACAGTAATAATTTTAACTATAAAAATAGTATTTATGTGGTATTTTCCTTGAAACACCAAGGGCCATAAATAGTCTCAGTTATACTAAATAACTATGTAATTATTCTATTTACAATTTAAATAATATACTCATAAATGTGCTGAAATCTCGAGACTCCCTGATTAAAAAGAGAGGGGATAGTGCCAAAAACATCTCAAGGTCATATTAAACAATCAGATGAAAGACAAAGGAGTCTGCACTAAGGCTGTACTTTTTTTTTTAAGTTTGTTTATTTACTTTGAAAAAGCGTGCGCGCGCGCGCGCGCGCGCGCGCGCGCGAGAGAGAGAGAGAGAGAGAGAGAGAGAGAGAGAGAGAAAGCATACACAAACAGGGGAGGGGCAGAGAGAGAGAGAGAGGGTGAGAGAGGATCCCAACCAGGCTCCGTGCTGTCAGCACAGAGCCCAACGCAGGGCCAGATCTCACTAAGTGAACTGTGAGATCATGACTGAGCGAAGATCAAGAATGGGATGCTTGGGGGGCGCCTGGGTGGCGCAGTCGGTTAAGCGTCCGACTTCAGCCAGGTCACGATCTCGCGGTCCGGGAGTTCGAGCCCCGCGTCAGGCTCTGGGCTGATGGCTCAGAGCCTGGAGCCTGTTTCCGATTCTGTGTCTCCCTCTCTCTCTGCCCCACCCCCGTTCATGCTCTGTCTCTCTCTGTCCCAAAAAATAAAAATAAACGTTGAAAAAAAAATTTAAAAAAAAAAAAAAAAAAAAAAGAATGGGATGCTTGGGGCGCCTGGGTGGCGCAGTCGGTTAAGCGTCCGACTTCAGCCAGGTCACGATCTCGCGGTCCGTGAGTTCGAGCCCCCCGTCGGGCTCTGGGCTGATGGCTCAGAGCCTGGAGCCTGTTTCCGATTCTGTGTCTCCCTCTCTCTCTGCCCCTCCCCCGTTCATGCTCTGTCTCTCTCTGTCCCAAAAATAAATAAACGTTGAAAAAAAAAATCAAAAAAAAAAAGAATGGGATGCTTAACCAGCTGCGCCACCCAAGCGGCACCCTTTCCTTTTTAAAAGCAGCTTATTGAATATACTGCAAGGGAGCAGCAGGCAGGACAGCAGAGGAGAAGCTATCTGCCAAGGCTGTACTTTTAAAAACAAACCAGAAAGAGAAAGCTTAAACAGACCAGTAATAGGAAGCTGACTCTCCTCTGCTCAGCTCTGACCCATCCTTATAAACGGACTGACTTGAGCCTTGCACAGCTTTCTCCTTACGCATGAATTTGGCCTTCCAAACCCTATAAAAGGCTCCAGCCCCTAGGGTCCTGTTTGCCTCTAGAACTCCTTCCAGATGCCCCCTTCAAAACAATTTTCCCGGTCTCAGCTTTAGTACTGGATGACTTTCCGGCTCTTGGCCAGGCACATCCAATGCCCCCTACCTCACCCACCATTCTCCTTTGCTATGGGCTTTGCAGTCAAGGTCTGCCCAGCTAATAATCAAGGCCATTCTAGGCTAAGCCCAGGACACTTTCGGCCTAGTGTTAGCAGTCAGAATTTAAAATGACCATCTTTCAACTTAGAACAAAAGGGCAGAAATGAAATACATTTCAGCTGTGGTACAAGAAATATCAGGTCTATATAAAATTCCTATATAAAGTGCTAATGGTAGAATCTTATCCCTTAAAAAGTGTCAGAAGTTCAATATATATTTCAAATGTAGAGTTTTATTATGAATCAAAGAGCATAAAATCATAACCATGAGAAGCATGGAGCTCCTTCCAGACTTGCAATGGACATGGAATTGAGAACCTGAAAGCTTAGCAACTATTTATACCTGACACCACTCTTCCTGTAAAATAGAACTTACAGAAAAACAGCTGTTACTGTACCATTAAAAAACCAAAAGTCCACTTTGGAAAACAGTTCAGCATTTCTCAAAACAATTAAACATAAAACTAAATGAAAACTTAAATCCACACAAAGATTTCCACGTGAATGTTCATAGCAACATTATTCATAATTGCCAAAAACTGCAAACAACCTACATACCCGTCATCAGGTGAATGGATAGACGTAATCTATCTATATCATATATCTATAAATGAAATAACATTCAGCAATAAAAAGGAATGAACTGTGAAGACATGCTACATCAGGGATGGACTTCAAAATCATGTCAAACAAAAGAAGCTAGACAGAAGAATGCATATTGTGTGATTCCATTTATATGAAATGTCCAGAAAAGGTAAATTTATAAAGACATAAAAAGGAGGTTAGTAATTGCCTGCGGCTGGAGACAGGAACGGGGATTAAGTTTCAATAAAAATGAGGGATCTTAGTGGAGAATTGAAAAGTGTTCTAGAGCCACCTTTGGTGGCTCAGCTGGTTAAATGTCAGATTCAGCTCAGGTTGTGATCTCACAGTTCGTGTGTTTGAGCCCTGTGGGTTGGACTCTGTGCTGACTGCACAGTGCCTGCTAGGGATTCTCTCTGTGCCCACCCCTCTCTCTCAAAAATGAATAAATAAACTTAAAAAAAAAAAGAAAAGTGCTTTAAAACTGACTTACGTTGGGGGCGCCTGGGTGGCGCAGTCGGTTAAGCGTCCGACTTCAGCCAGGTCACGATCTCGCGGTCCGTGAGTTCGAGCCCCGCGTCGGGCTCTGGGCTGATGGCTCAGAGCCTGGAGCCTGTTTCTGATTCTGTGTCTCCCTCTCTCTCTGCCCCTCCCCCATTCATGCTCTGTCTCTCTCTGTCCCAAAAATAAATAAACGTTGAAAAAAAAAAAAAACTGACTTATGTTGATAGTTGCACCACCCAGTAAAGTTAAATTAAAAAAAAAAATCAATGAATTGTACACATGAAAGGGATGAATTTTATGACGTGTAAAAACGCCTCAATAAAATTGTTTTTAAAAATTGCAGGGCGCCTGGGTGGCTCAGTCAGTTAAGCGACTGACTCCAGCTCAGGTAATGATCTTGCAGTTCATCAGTTCAAGCCCCGTGTCAGGCTCTGTGCAGACAACTCAGAGCCTCAAGCCTGCTTCGGACTCTGTGTCTCCCTCTCTCTCTGCACCTCCCCCACTCACACTCTGTCTCTGTCTCTGTCTCTCTCTCTCAAAAATAAATAAACATTAAAAAATAAATAAATAAATAAATAAATAAATAAATAATAATCACATTGCTTAATTTATGTGGTAAATATGTTCCTAAAAGTTTGTATATTTGAGTTTATATCTGATAAGCATAAAGGAAAGCATGGAAAATGACGATATAACAATAGATATAGAAGAAATTTTAGAAGTTATTTCCTAAAAAGCATACACAAAAATATACTGATAAAACTTATGTGGACAATTCTTCAGGAAAATACAACTTCCCAAAGTTGGTTTAAAAACAAGTAGATAAATATATCGATATCCATCAGAAATTATCGTTTATTGGGGCACCTGGGTGGTTCAGTGGGTTAAGCATCAAGTCATGATCTCACAGTTCCTGAGTTTGAGCCCTGCATTGGGCTCTCTCCTGTCAGCGCAGAGCCCACTTAGGATTCGCGGTCTCCCCCTCTCTCTCTCCCCCTCCCCTCCTTAGGTGCGTGCGCGACCACTCTCTCTCTCAAAAATAAACATTAAAAAAAAAGAAATGACTATTTATCAAGGACTTATCTCTTTAAAAGATTACTGGACTAATCAAAATAAAGGTAAGGACTTTTAAACACTAAAGATATGTATGTGACTCTTATAGTCTCCAAGATAGTGTTTCAAGGAATTTTTTGTAAGTAAAAAAATTCATTTTATACAGTTTTTTAATTCTGATACAATCTCATTCATTATTGCTGATGTAAAAATTCTAATAATAGATCAGCATATCTATTTTAGTAGTTAGTAATAGGGTACCTAAAGAGACTGGATCTTAAAATTCTGAATTAGAAACTGTCTTAAAATCAGTTGTAACTTTCTAAAATAAAAACTAGAATTTGCAGTTGGGCAACTCTCCCTTTTGGGGGGAGCAGATTCCCCCAGGAAATCCTTGGGGTTCTGTGAACTCTTCAGAGAGCCTGAACCAACAGAGAAAAGCAATTACACTCTCCTCAAGGTGTTAATTGCGGTGTTTGCCCCATGTTTGTGTTTGTCTTCCTGCCCCCTTCCTGAAAACTGTCTACCCTTGTCTAAGCACTGGATCAGGGAAAATAAGGAGCCAGGTCGAATGCAGGAGGGCTGTACAATCCTAATCTATTCCTCACCTCATGCAGGAGTAAAGACTGTGACAAAGACATGTACTTGGTGTTCTAGGCTACAGTCATCACACATGGAATATTATTTAGAGTTGAATAAGTCATACTTTGGGAAAGATACTGTCAAGCCATGGTAGTCAAGTCAGGTCATCACTCTGAGATTAGGGGTCCAATTTCACTTTCTGAGAGTAGATGTCCCCAGTGCTTTTCACACTGAAACAGAATGTATGGTGCCTTGGACCAGAGAAAAAAAGAACTTGCCCTTTTCTCTGCCTATCTCTAAGTAGAGGCTATAGCTGTGCCCTCCTACTATGGTGGCAATGTCTCCACAAGAAAGCCTGTGGGTGGGTTTGGGTCCGTGGGTACTTGGGGCCCTGGGTACTTGACTCCTGGAAGATGTCAGCAGTCTTCACTGGTGGAGGGCAGCTGTGCCCAGCAGGGCAGCTGTCATGAGAGTCACTGCAGGAGATCTATCAGAGGCAGGAATGGAGGGGCAAGGTAAAAGACAACAACAAATCTCCTAAATGGTTGAGGAACACACTTGGAGACAGAGGTAACTTATGGCAGAAAAGCCCGAAAGGGCTTATGCCATAGTAATTTAGATAAAAACAGGAGGTATAATTCCATTCTGTAGTCACAACTAGAAAGGCCAGCAACATATGGGCTACAACGATGAATTATGCAACATGATAAAGTTGTCAAATAAGAACATCAATACGTTCACTCAAATTGACTAGAAAGGGGTTCAATAAAGTCTAATACTCATTCCCTTAAAAAAAACTTATTATACAAGATATAGGATATTGCTTTAACATAATAAAGACTAGCTCTCAAAAATCAACAATCAACATTCTACTTAACAGTGAATACAAGACATATTCCCATTCCCAAAAGAACCAAAACATGGGGCGCCTGGGTGGCTCAGTCAGTTAAACATCCAACTTTGGCTAAGGTCATGATCTCACAGTTCGTGAGTTCAAGCCCCGTGTCGGGCTCTGTGCAGACAACTCAAAGCCTCAAGCCTGCTTTGGACTCTGTGTCTCCCTCTCTCTCTGCCCTTCCCCTTCTTGTGCTCGCTGTCTCTCTCTCTCTGTCAAAAATAAACAAACATTTAAAAAAAAAAAAAGAACCAAGACAAAAATGCTATTATCACCAAATAACAGAGTTCAGGAACTTCTAGATAAAGCATTAAGATGGGCAACAGTAATATGAAGTAACACTTTGGAAAGAAAAAACTTTTATAATTCTCCAGTAATGTTATTGTCAAACTAGAAAATCCAAGAGAAACAAATAAAAAGCACTAGCAACATTAAAGAAATTAATAAGGTATGCAAATCAGTGACTTTCCTAAATATCATTAATAACTAAATTACAAAACATGGAAAGATATCCACAGTAGCAACAAAGACCACAATTCCTATGAAAAGGTTCTACATGAAATGTGCAGAACCTGTAAAAACCAAAGTACTAAATTTTACTGAGAGACAAAATAGATGCTTAAATAAAAAAAAAAACAAAAACAAAAACAAAACAAAACAAAAAAACACAATGGTATTGGATGGAAAGAGTAAGTACCTATAAAAACATGTACTTTTCCCAAATTAAAATAGAGATCTAGTGACAGTTCAATTAAAACTCCAAAAGGAGATTGACAAAGTTAGTATAAATTTCCATATTAGAAAAGGCAAAAATATCTAAGAAAGTTTACAAAAGAAAACTAATGAGAGATTTTTCTATGCTAGATATTAAAACATTTATAAAGCTACAACAAATAGTATGAGGATACCAGGCCAAAAAATTAATGAATAGATCTTCAGAAGAGATCGGTTTGGGAAGACATTAAAATATACAATAACTAAATATGATTAATAAAGGATCATAAGTTAGTGGAGAAAGGAGTCAATAATGCAAGATCATGGTGTGGGGAAAACCAGGAGTCTCTGCCTGTCATCCAAAGTCTTTTCTGTCTCTATGAGACCCTATATAATCTGGGTCCTGCTATCTTGCCAACCTCATTACTTTTTAAGTTTTTTTTTTACTTATTTTGAGAGAAAGATAGAAAGCAAAAGGGGGAGGGGGCAGAGAGAGAGGGAGACAGAATCCCAAGCAGGCTCCGTGCTGTCAGCAGAGAGCCCGATGTGGGGCTTGAACTAGCTGAACTAGCCGCAACCAAGAGTCAGACGCTTATCAGACTAAGCCGCCTAGGCACCCCAAGCACCCATCACTTATTTTTATTCACAATGTACATAAAGCATAGTTAAGGAAATGAGACTTCCAGACCTAACTCCAATTGGATTCATACCCTGTTTTTTGTCCATTGGGATTTCTACTTTCCCTGCAAATTCAAAAGTGCTAGCAGAAAGCAATCAAGAGGTGATCGACTGGCAAATGATTAGAAGGTGACTAATTGGCTAAATGAGAGAAGACAAAACTGGAATTGCCCATTTGAACAGAATTTGGATGTTCCTTGTCTGACCCTGTTCCTGCTTCTCCCCCTCCCCCTACCCCCATCTGTACACCACCTCCCACTTGGCATGGGCAACCCCATCTGCTGACAGCTCCCCACCTCCCTCCTGTCACATAGGGAAAATGCCACTGATAAAAGGATCTTCAGTTATAGAAAATATTTTTGTTGTTATCAGAATTTTAAAAATGAGAGAATATGTAAAATATAGTCAAAACATAGGAACAGGATCATCTGAAATCTGTAAACCGTACCACAGAATCCCCTTCCAAAAACAGGCTATAAAAGATGGGTTCTCTTCCTAATTATATGTTTCACATCCTAAAACAACTAACCATATCCATGTGGAGTATTTGCTTCTTTGTGGGGTGTGTAGGGATGGGTATGTGGGTGTGTATGGGTGCAGGTGTGGGTGTGCCTACACATGTGTGATTTGTGTTGTCAGGACACCTGTTGTAAAAGGATCAAGGAATATGGAAAAGAAATTTTTTTAAAATTTGTGCAATGCTTTGGGCAGTTTAATCATTCACTTTTTGAAGAACAGGAGACAGACTTATAGGAAAAGACCTGGCTTGAATGAATTGCTCCAATAACACATATGTAATATATATTATGTACTATTATATATAGTGTGTGTGTGTATACACACACACACACACATATGTATATACAGTATTACATATGTGGTATAAAATATCTTCATTGAGTCTTCTTCTTTCCCAGAAATGTTTCACCAGTCACTGATCTCTAGAAAGGTCCAATGTGGCCTCAGGACCAGGTTGACCAGGCTAGATCATAGGTTTGGGGTTTTTTTTAATTGATCTGCCATAAAGAGTGAAATTTCACAACTGTATGACCCCATGAAAGAACTAAAAATCGCTCGACAAAACAGGAACTGGCTGTGCTTTTCATTTTTAACCATATTCCATATTCCTTATCTGCCTTTTGTAGAAATTACAACTTAAAGGTTGAACTCTTGCATAATTTTGTTATAGATAATTCTGTTTACTGCAGAGTCAGAAGGAATATTATGTAATGATACTTTTCCTTCCACTCCAATCTAAAAATATGTATTATTGGATCTAATCTGCAACTGGAATCCAGCTACACAGAGACTTATTTAATTTGCCTCCAGTTTAAAACAAATAAACAAAAAACTCCACCGGTTCCACAACCCTAGAATTGCCTCATAAGAAAAAAAATTTTTGAAGAGCATATTCAATTTTTCACCTTCCTGCTCCTTAATCAACACAACCACAAGGCAATATATAAACTGAAACCATGAATTAAAAACATTCTTCACAAAAATAAGAAAAAAAACCTTGGTATCAAATCATCCTGGCTCTTATAGCATAAAGAAATCAGCTTTGTGCAACCCATATGTAATATAGATCCCAGAACAAAAAAAAAAAAAAAAAAAAAAGGACTTCACATATTCCTCAGCCCAGGAACCTCCATTTATGTTATTATCTTATACTTTGTACTTCTTGCAATTTTAAATTTCCATTGTAATAAGAGGAAAAATGCCCAATGGAGATTCTTGCCAGTATTTCCAAAGAAATTCTGCTTTGCCCTTAGTACTCCAAAGTATTCATGCTCTGATAAGTATGACCATATGTGTTTCGCCTTTAGGAAGAGAATGTTTTGGGGCTGAGATTTCTCCAAAGGAAGTGAGGTAGTTTAGGGCAGAATGGACAGGAAAAAATATCATTTCTTTGAGAACTGATAATCAAGGCTTTACAACTGTCAGGAACCAGAAACTGAGGCTGGGTTATCCACAGGAATAGTGATTTAAAGGAGGAATGTGAGGGAATTTCTACGTCTATGTCACTCCCTCAACTTATGCTATTAAATTTTTCTTATGTTAAAAAAATGAAATAGGGGCGCCTGGGTGGTTCAGTTGGTTGGGTGTCCGACTTCGGCTCAGGTCATGATCTCACAGCTCGTGAGTTCGAGCCCCACATTGGGCTCTGTGCTGACAGCTCGGAGCCTGTAGCCTGCTCCAGATTCTGTGTCTCCCTCTCTCTCTCTCCCCGCTCATGCCCTCTCTCTGTCTCAAAAATAAATGAACATTTAAAAAAATTTTAATAAAATAAAATAAATTTAATAAAATTTAAAAATAAAGGAGGGATAGGAAAGAGTCATTGAAACAGAAACGTAGGAATCTGACTTTCCAAATCACACCTATATACAGATGCTCAGCTTTTGGGAGCTAGTCCCAAACACTTAATCTCTGGATCTTTTTTGCTATTTGCCTTCTCCCCAGTTGATAGCCTCCATCCTTTATCTGGTCTTCCCTGTGTCCTGCAAATTCCAGGGAATTCCAATGTCTGGCTTCTAAGTCTATATAGCTTCCCAGCCTGGAATTTAGTATCCATTCTATGCTAAGGAGACACCAAGGAAGGAAATAAATTCCTGCCCTCAAGGTGCTTATACTCTAGTGAGAGGAAGAAGACAATAAACAAAGTAAGTAATTAAAATACAGAATATTAATTCACCATATGACAATGCTGGTGTGGCTAAACTTTGTGATGTGCAAAATATGATGATATCATGTGAGTCAACCTATATACTAAATGGTGATGAATATTATGTTTTAAAAAATGAAGCAGGGGAGCAGTGCCTGAGTGGCTCAGTCAGTTAGGCATCCAACTTCAGGTCATGATTTCATGGTTCATGGGTTCAAGCCTCGTGTCAGACTCTGTACTGACAGCTTAGACCCTGGAACCTGCTTCAAATTCTGTGTCTCCCTCTCTCTCTGCTCCGCTTCTACTCGTACTCTCTCTCTCTCTCAACAATAAACATTAAAATAAAACAAATAAAACAAAACTAAACTAAATTAAATTAAATTAAATTAAATTAAATTAAATTAAAAATGAAGCAGGGGAGAAGAATAGGTAGTAGGCTCGATAAAAGAGTGAGAGCAGAGAGGGTTACAATTTAAAATTGGGCAGGGGCGCCTGGGTGGTTCAGTTGGTTGAGCGTCCGGCTTCAGCTCAGGTCATGATCTCATGGTTTGTGAGTTCAAGCCCCGTGTCAGGCTCTGTGCTGACAGCTCAGAGCCTGGAGCCTGCTTCGGATTCTGGGTCTCCCTCTCTCTCTGCCCATCCCTAACTCGTGTGCGCGCGCTCTCTCTCTCAAAAGTAAATAGCCCCTCCCCCACTCGTGCTCTCTCTCTCTCTCTCTCTCTCTCTCTCTCTCTCAAAAGTAAATAAACATTGGGGTCCCTGGGTGGCTCAGTCGGTTAAGCAGCCGACTTCGGCTCAGGTCATGATCTCGCGGTCCGTGAGCTCGAGCCCCGCGTCGGGCTCTGTGTTGACAGCTCAGAGCCTGGAGCCTGTTTCAGATTCTGTGTCTCCCTCTCTCTCTGACCCTCTCCCATTGATGCTCTGTCTCTCTCTGTCTCAAAAATAAATAAACATTAAAAAAAAAAGTAAATAAACATTAAAAAAAATTTTTTTTTAAATAAAATGGGGCAATCCATTTCCAAGTGGTACACTTATGTGACACCGTTTTTGCTACTTTATCATTATTCTTTTAAGGAGCATGCATTCCTTTACACTGAGTTTTTAAAAACTTTAGAATATGAAAGTTGCCGAAAAAACGCAATAAGTAACTTAAAAATGTAAATTTTAGGGCATTTACATCAAGCAGGAAGATACAAATCATATTAACAGAGTCTTATGCTCTATGAAACTAGGTTAAATACCTGGTATAAAGTGTGGTAGAAAGGCTTTAATTATATATGTTCTAAGACACTGATTTTAAAAACAAGCAACAAACTGTATTTTAATGAGCATAGTAGAAATATAGTTTATGTTACATTTTTAAAAATTTATGTTACATTTTTAAAATGTACATGATCAAAGAACAAACAACTCCCATTAATGGATCACCCAAATAGTCAATCTAACACAATGCTTTTCAGATTTGTTTGTGAACTACAAAAATGTGGGGAGAGAGGAGAAAAACTTACAAGAGGTAGCTATGAGACAGCCTAATTAAAAAATAAACTAGGGGCTCGTGGGTGGCTCAGTCAGTTAAGCATCTGACTCTTGGTTTAGGCTTAGATCATGATCTCCCAGTGTCGTGGGATAGAGCCCAGAGTTTGGGGTATGAGCTAACAGTGTGGAGCCTACTTAGGACTCTCTCTCTCCCTCTCTCTCTCCGCCTCTCCCCTGCTTGTTCTCTCTCTCTCTCTAAAAAAAAAAAAAAAAAACCTAATACACGACTTAAACATTAATATAACACAAATGATATTATCAAAATTTATGATGTTGCAATACATTCCATAAAAACCAGGATCCTAGTAAGACTAATTATTAAGTTAATCCATTGGACATGGCCTGGAATCTAAAAGGAAGACATGAATTCTCCTCCTGAACACTGACTGATCTAGCTCAAGAATCTAACAGTTATACACAGTGCCCATTCCCCAAAAGAAATCTAAACCAGCAATGCTCAACAGAACCGTTTGCCGTGACGGAAATGTTCTGCCTTGTCCAATAAGGGAACCACTAGGCATGGATGGCTATTGAACACTTCAAATGTGGCTAATAAAACTGAAAAACAGAATTTCCAGAATTATATCATATTTACAGAATAATAGCAGGGTACCTACATCTCACAGAAACGGACTCCCAAATCAAAGCATCTAATGCCATTATTAGGAGTCGCACATCATGCAGCCAGTCCTTTGAATCACTGAGCAAAAAAAGTAACTCTTTTCTGCTGTTCTTAAAGAAGATGTGTTAATATCCTAAATATTATTTTCACAATTTACTGCATTCATAGGAACTTAGGTCACATATACTCTTATGCAAAATATTGGAGTAAGTCCTGCCCTCCACTTTACCTTCTCAAATCTGTTACAGCTGTTCAATTTTAAATGAATATCCATTTCCTGTCATTTGTCAGACTTTATAACTTACAGTCAATAGAAAAGTTTTAAATGTAGTATTTAACTGATATGGGAAGATGAAGTAAAATACAGTAAGAAAAGAAAACTTTACAAAAGTTATAAAAGTGGTTTGAATGTATATCTGACAAAAGTGAGTACAGCTCAACAAAGACTTACTGGTTTAGCACGACATCGAGAATAAAGGATGTTCCAAAGGCATCAACCTGGAAGCTTGCCTGGTCAACATGAGTCAACTGCAATATCAAAAAGATAAAAGGTATTTATTATTTAGCCACGGCAATCGGACAATAAGCATTTCTTATGATGATTCAAAAAGGTTTATAACATCATAAATTAGAAAGCCAATTCAACGCAGACATGAAATGAAAAAAACATCAAATCTGCACCTTCTTAGAAGCCAAACATTCACCAGTCTGAAGTAAAATACCACCTAACCTTAGAAGGCAGTGCCCTACCTTTCTGGTTTATCTCAAGTGGCTAACCATTTCATTTCCAAGAAGACTGCACTTCATTCATTTTATTCTGTATTAAATGACTGGCTCCTCTAAAATTAAACTTTGTATGTTAAAAAAGAGATATGGGGGGTGCCTGGGTGACTCAGTCGGTTAAGTGTGACTTCAGCTGAGGTCATGATCTGGCAGGTTCATTCTAGCCCCACATTGCTTCAGATTCTGTCTCCCTCTCTCTCTGCACCCATGTGTGCACTCTCTCTCCCTCTCTTTCTCTTTTTCTGTCAAAAATAAGTAAACATTAAAAAAAAGATAGGAAAAATATGTTCAAGAGTAAAATAATACAGTGAATATGCACTATTTACAAGGGAGATATCTGAATCTCTTAAAAACCTTCTTCATCCTAAATGAAACACACGCTTTAAATAAGTCAGTTCTAATTTACCAAACATTATTTCAGAGAGGTTTCCACATCTTCCTAAGAGCAAAACTGAACCTCTGCTATCTCCTGCAAATACCACCTACGAAAATTTGTTTGGAAAAAAAAAAGTCACTATTTTCTATGCTATTCTAGGAACTCCTAGAGAAAATCACAAGGGACTCTAAACTTAAAAAAAAAATGTAATGTTACCAATAACACTAATATTAACATATTCAATAATCATATGCATTAACTGAAGTAATCAAAACTATTCCATTTGATTCCCCAAATATTAACTGTAGCTATAGCTAAGCAGGACTATGAATTATTTTAATTTTTTGTTTATGTCTGTCTGGTATCCAAAATTTCTAAAATAAACACGTATAATTCCAACAGTGAAAATAAAACAAACGCTATTTTATAGATAAGAACCATCTGAGCAACTGTATTTATGTGGTACGTGAGGCAGATGGTGTTACTGTTCTCGGAGAACGAGCACATCTTAAAAAAAGAACTATCCTAGGATTCTGTGGGGCATAAAGGGCACCTCAATCATCCCTGGGATCTTCACACATAGTAAGCTTCTTGTTGTAGGTGAAAGGAGAAAGCTTAATTGATAATAATAAAGCTTTATGGAAAGAAAGGGTAATCCTTCTATTTTCAAGTATTTGAAAGAAGTGGGGGTAGGGCATTCCAGTTAGTCAGTTGCTAACACACTCCAATCCCCATGAAACCCCAAGAATGAACAACTATTTGAACACCTCTCAGCCTCATTACCTCATTACCATTCATTTTTAACTGCTGGCTCTTCCCAGTTAACACCCAGGCTATCTATCACCAAACTCTGGCTTTTTTTTTTTCTTCTTGTAATTCCTGAAGCCACACCTTACTCTTCATTTCCATATCTGCCATAGATCATATTCTCCCTGATCTAAAATTGACTTTTGGTAAGCCCCAGATTTTCTACTGTATCAAATACAAACTTTCTCCCCCTGGATATCAAGATCCTCCACAGTCTCCTCCCCACCTCCCAGACAATGCCACACAAGTCCCCAAGGACCCACCTGTACTCTATTCATGCACAATTCTCTCTTCTACTCTTTAATTCAACAAGCTGTGTGCATTCCAACTTTTTTTGTGGCTTCATTCATCACTTCTGCAAAGTGCCATGATGAACCAGACCCTTGGATACTGAGTGATCTTCACCAAGGCCATTTCCCAGAAATGGCCCTATCCATCTTTCAAGATGTAGATCAAACTCCTCCTTGTATCAATCCCTGAGGGCTGTCATAACAAAGTGCCACAGACTAGGTGGCTTAAACAACAAAAATTTACTTTCTCAAAGTTCTGGAGGCTGGAACTACAAGATCAAGGTAAAGGCAGATTTGGTTTCTCCTGAGACCTCTCTCCTTGGCTTTTCACTGGATCCTCACATGGCCTTTACTCTGTATGTGCACATGCCTGGTGTCTCTCTATCTCTTCTTTTTTTTATTTGAGAGAGAGAGAGAGAGAGAGAAAGAGAAAGAGAGAAAGAGAGAGAGGAAGGGAAAGAGAGCACGAGCAGGGGAAAGGCGCAGAGGGAGAGGGAGGGAGGGAGGGAGAGAGAATCTCACTCCATGCTGTGCATGGAGCCTGATGCAGGGCTCCATCCTACAACCCTGGGATCATGACCTGAGCTGAAATCAAGCTATGGACGCTCAACCAACTGAGCCACCCAGGTGCCCCCCTCTCTCTCTTCTTGTAAGGACATCAGTCATCCTGTATTTAGGGCCCACCCAAATGACCTCATTTAGTCTTAATTACCTCTTTAAATACCTCATCTCCAAATACAGCCATAGCAGGGGCGAGAGCTTCAACATATGAATTTTGGAGGAAACACAGTTTAGCCTAAACACTCCTCTTCCATGAAGTCTTCCCAACCCTTCCAAGCCTCCTCCCCCTCTCCTCCTCAATACTGTTCAATTTGATATGAGGGCCTCAGTACTGACCAGCATGGGGTACTCAGTAAGTACTTCCTGATTAACTCATTTGAGGGTTTGTTTTATGAGTCACCTGGATACAAAAATGAGCAAAAATTTAACAGCTATAAATTACCTGCTTATAGAAACGCACTCCTTCCATCAAGGTTGTTCTTAATGCCATTAATGTCTTTCCTTTTGTCTAAAAGCTTTCAGAGTTTCCTGAAGTGCTAACAACCATGTTTTGGAACAGGCTGAGCAAAGCTCAGCTTACCAGAATTGATGTCTCAATTAAAACCTCTCTTCCCTCTTCCTTCCATTCTTTCTTGGCATTTACTGTTGTCAACAGGGAAGAGGCCCCATGTTATCCATCATGGCATCATGATTCATTGTAGGGATCAAGATAATATAACCATTCTTTCTTAGCAAGATACTCATTGTTTATATTAATTTCATCTAGTCCCTATGTTTCGTTTTTCCTGTAGCTTCAGTTTATATCTGGCATCTTTATTGATCTCATACATGTCCCAAAGAGAAACACATTACTTAAATTCAAAAGAAAATCTATTGACAGCATGTTTAACTGCTATTTAGTAAAAAGAAAAATTGCATTATTGATAGTAATAGGAACAAGTATATATTACTATTGTTGTAATGTAAGGCAGGCTTGCTTAGACTGTATACAGATTGATTCATTCAACAAACATCTTCTGAGAATCCACCAAGTGTTAGGAACTATTTTGATCTGGTAGACAAGGTAGTGAAGAAAACTGACCATGTTTCTCTGTTACTGGAGCTTGTTTTCAAGTGGAAGGAGAAAGAAAGTAACAAATAAAATGACAGAAAACTAACAATAAAAATAAAATTGGAAAATAAATACACTATTCCCAGATTTAATAAAACAAGGTAAACAGGTGACCAGGATAGATGAGATTCTAGGTGGTCCTGGAAGCCTCTCTGAGGACGTGGCACCTGGGAGACACAAAAGTGACTAAAAGGAATCTATAGCAGATAGAATAATGGCCCTAAAGAGTCCCAAACTCTAGCTCCCGGAACCCATGAACATACTACCATACATGGAAAAAGGGAGCTTGCATATGTGCTTAATTTAAGGATCCTGAGATGGAGAGACTAGCCTGGATTATCCAGGTGGGCCCAATCTAATCACAAGGGTATTTATAAAACCAGAGTCTCAGAAGGGTCAGAGTCAGAGAAGGAGATGTGATCATGGAAACAGAGATGAGAATAAGGTGAGGCAAAAGCCACGTGCCAATGAACATTGGAAGCCCCTAGAAATTGGAAAAAGCAAGAAACATTTCTCCCCTAGTGCCTCCAGAAGGAACATACTCCTGCCAACACCTGCACCTTCGCTTTGTAAGATCCATTCCAGGCTTCTCATCTCTAGAACTTAAGAAAATTAATTTTTGCTGTTTTGTTATATTAATTTTGTGGTAATGTAATGTGTGGTAATGCTGTAACAGCGGCAATACGAAACCAATACAGCATCAATGGCAATGTGCCTGAACATTTAGAAAAGGGGTTCAATAAAGAGTTGATTTCACCAATGGTTCCATGTCACTCTCCTCCATGGCACTCACATTGGAAGGACTGACACCCATGAAGGCATAAGGATCAAACTCCAAACATCAGACTTTCCCAACCAAACCCAACTTGCAGTGGTGACCACAACAGTAAATGTTGTCCCTATATTCTCTGTGACCTTCTATCATTCAGGAACCTGCCTTCTCCATGTTTGTTTAAAAACCAGGCCAAAGAAAAGAAACATGTTTATGTCTTTAGGTTATCTTGGAGAAATAATAAGTTAAGTAGAATTACACTGACTTCATGCCATATTAACAATGCAGCTTCTCAGCCAACACCATCAAAGTGAGACAGAGTGGGTCTCAGAAAGTTAATCTTAGACCCTGCCTTTTTAGTTCAAAGAAAAAGAAAATGTTTGAAACAAGAGAACCCATACAATATCAGGATTTTCCCTTTTTTTTTCAGGAGCGGGTTGGGTAATTCCTAACACACATTGTCAAAGAAAATTTCTAATATTTATTAACTTTAATTTGAATGTAAAAGGTAGTAATTGCTCCCAGAGATATTTTTTAAGTTTATTTATTGATTTTCAGAGAGAGAAAGAGTGCCCGTGAGTGAGAGAGGGTCAGAGAGAGAGGGTGGAGAGAGAATCCCAAGCAGGCTCCACTCAGCGCAGAGCCCGATGCGGGGCTCAAACCCATGAACCGTGAGATCACACCCTGGCGGAAATCAAGAGTCAGACACTCAACCAACTGACCCACCCAGGTGCTCCTGGCTCTCAGGGATGTTTTTAAAATGTAATTTTGCAGAAATGCATTCTTTCAAATTACTACATAAGAATGATTTGTGATTTTAAAAACTATTAATCAAACAGTTCAGTATCATAGAATAATATGGAGAAAACCCTTAAAGCTCATATAATGCAACACCCTTATTTTACAAACAAGGAAAGTGAGGCCAGTGTGGGCAAAGGTCATTTGCAATGTCACGCTACTTGGCGGCAGAGACCATTCCCATCACACTTCATCCTGGCTTCCATTCTGCAGCTTGGAGGTGCTTGCAGGTTTTACTGGGTTCATATGAGTAATCATTTTTTTTTAATGTTTATTTATTTTTGAGACAGAGAGAGACAGAGCATGAATGGGGGAGGGTCAGAGAGAGAGGGAGACACAGAATCCGAAACAGGCTCCAGGCTGTGAGCCATCAGCCCAGAGCCCGACGCGGGGCTCGAACTCACGGACCGTGAGATCATGACCTGAGCCAAAGTCGGACGCTTAACCAACTGAGCCACCCAGGCACCCCATATGAGTAATTATTAAAAAAAAGAGCATTTTGGGGTTCCTGGGTAGCTCAGTTGGTTAAGCGTCTGACTTCAACTCGGGTCGTGATCTTGCGGTTTGTGAGTTGAAGCCCCGCGTCAGGCTCTGTGCTGACGGCTCAGAGCCCAGAGCCTGCTTTGCATTCTTTGTCTCCCTCTCTCTCTGCCCCTCCCCTGCTTGCACTCTGTCTTTCTGTTTCTCTCTTTCAAAGATAAATAAACATCAGGGGCACCTGAGTGGCTCAGTCAGTTAAGCATCCAACTTCAGCTCAGGTCATGATTTCATGGTTTGTGGGATTGAGCCCCGTGTCGGGCTCTGTGCTGACAGCTCGGAGCCTGGAGCCTCCTTCGTATTCTGTGTCTCCTCCTCTCTCTGCCCCTCCCATGCTCATGTTCTGTCTCTCTGAGTCTCTCAATAAATAAATGTTAAAATTTTTTTTAAATACAAAAGGAGCATTTTTAGAGCCATTAAAATGCTCTAATGAGCTTTTTTAATATATATGAAAAGAAAACTTAAATAATGAAAAGCAGTGTTTAGAACTTTTTCATCAGAACAGTCAATAATGTTACCACATCTGACACAGAGCACATGTTCTGAGGCCAATTTGATTACAACCTACGAAATTAAGAATTAGTTTAAAGTAGGTATCTCTTAAGGAAAAAAAAATTACATAGGTATGGTAAATTGTGTGAGCGTATGTGTGTGTTTTCAGGACTGAGAGAAGTAGTGAGGCAGACATTTATAGAAGCTGTGAAACAAAAGATTAAGGGGAAAACATGCAAAGATATAAAATAACTATCCAGATGGCAAGAAAACTTCATAAATCAATAAAATTACATAAGGATAATTTTAATTTCAAATTTCAAAAATGAATCACAGAATTTTAGGACCAGAAGAACCTGATATAAATTTCCAGATTGAGGCCTATTTATTATTCATGGCTAAGAGCTGAAATTTAAATACGAAGTTAACATAGCCCCATGCTCCTGTGCATTTTGCCTCTTGGCAGCCTTTTTCTCCTGATATCTTCTGGAGCCAATGAACCAGGGCCAACCTACATAACCCAAAGATCAAATAAATACAAAGGAACTTTTGAAGACTGCTTTATTCATAACCCTTTTTGAAAGCTAAGTTGATGCTAAAACTTTCATGGTAGAATTGGAACTCTGACACAAAGAGAAAGACAAGGTAGTCTGGGTGTTTAATTAAGCCCAACTTGAATGAATCAATGAATACCAATGGGTGGGAATATTCCCAATCAAATGGCATTGTGCAGCACAATAACTGTGAAAGTAATGAACATTATTAAAAAGAAGTCTTTAATGCAAGTAACAGAATCTCTGGCTTTTCTGCATCCTACATACTTCTTTGCCATTTGATTGCTTCAACTGAGTTTTTTGTTTTTTTTTTTTTAATTTTTTTTTTCAACGTTTATTTATTTTTGGGACAGAGAGAGACAGAGCATGAACGGGGGAGGGGCAGAGAGAGAGGGAGACACAGAATCAGAAACAGGCTCCAGGCTCTGAGCCATCAGCCCTGAGCCTGACGCGGGGCTCGAACTCCCGGACCGCGAGATCATGACCTGGCTGAAGTCAGACGCTTAACCGACTGCGCCACCCAGGCGCCCCTCAACTGAGTTTTTAAAAAAATGCAAGTGTAATTCCTGGCATCTAATACACCTTGAGCTCAGTAAAAAACAAAATACCAATAATCACTTGCATATATTATCCTTTTCTTCTACAACAGAAAAGGCCAATTGAAAAATGACCATCATTTCACTGTAGTTACTCCATTGCCTTGCATGGACTTTGGACAAAACAGCTCAAAGAGACACATCTAGTAACCTTAAGATTCTTCATTCTACAATTTGTTGTGGCCACATGAACAAGATAGTTTTCCCCTGGCTAGTTAGTTAAGATATGGAAATAATTTTATGAAGTAGAATTCTGTGAGGAAATAACATGAGTAAGCCTAAAGTGTAGCCAATTCCCATGATCTTGCCCTCCAGATGAACTTGCTCTCCAACTCAAATGCCTGTCCTTGCACTGACTTTTTTTGACATGAAAATTTTTACAATCAATGTAAACATGTTCAATTGATGTGACATACCCTTGTTTTGAGATGGATGACCCAAGGACAGATATGATGCCATAGAAATCTCTGCACCTAGAGTACCTCTAGGTGAAGCTGTATATACCACACACACACGCACGCACATACGCACACACATACACACACACACACAAACTTTATAAACAAGGCTTTCTTTAGATGAGTTTTTGAGAGGCATTCTCTGAATTTACCTTGCTGAAGTGTCCAGTTCTGGTGGCACTGAACACCCTAAAGTCTGTGATTCCCTGGCAGCCACAGGCCCTTGTCTCCAGTGGCCCCTCTGCTCCGATAAACTGGAAGCACAGAGACTATGCTGACACAGACACCAGCTCGATTTTCCCATCTCCATTCAGGAAGTCAGGCAGCCTCATTACCTATTTATGCTCCAGCTATCTTCTGATACATCAGTCTCTCCATCATTTTGGCCATTAACTGCCCATTACTAGGCATTCACTTAAGGTCTGAACAAGAGACGCTTATTCGTATAATTTTGAAGTCAAAGCAGATCTTTAAGATCTTTAGTAGCCAAAGAACAATATAATATGTAGTCATATTGAGCTGTAATTAAATCTGAGTGCAAGAAACCCCAATGTTTGGATGCAACAAATTCAGCAGACAAAATGAGCAGACAAAAGATGAATCAGTCTTGAAAAATGGATACTCTTCCTGAATGAAAAAGGCTTGGGAGAAAGATGACAGGGCTTCCAGGCCCCACTAGTGACTTGATATTTGATTTAAGAGTGGAGTTATGAAAACTTTCTATACTTCATCTTGCTTCTCCCCAAATGTGAAAGGGTATTAATTATAGAATGCTGTGAGAAAAATGCTTTAAAATTTTTGTTTATGGACAAAGTATATAAAAGCTGGTTACAAAGAATAATCTAACTACTGAAAGCTAAACAAAAGACAGGTGGAAAAAAAAAAAAGCAGAGGAGGGAAAATGAGTAGGTAGTTAAGCTATGACGTTATCAAATGAGTAAGTAGTGAGTTCAGCTCTAAATCAGATCATTTGAAAAGCAGCCTTGGAGAGAAGGGTTGTGTCTGCCAGCTGGGTCACACTCTCTCCTGGAGGCAACATCGGAAAAAGGCCAAGTCCAAAGAATAAACTTAAGAATGGTGAATTCATCACATCAAGATTCACTTCACTCAGTTCTGGTATGTCAATGGACTTTTGTCTGCTTGCTTGCTTAATTTCATCTTCTTTACAAAGACATTAGAAATGTCTGAGAGTTATGTCTCATTTCCACTAAAAGGCCAGCTCCAAGCGTCCAAAGAAAGCAGAATCAGAAGTAACACTGAACAAAATCCCATGATGAATACCCAGAACATAAGAATTCCATAACATTTCCTTTGAGAAACAAATTCTCATGGGATAAAAAGGGTTTTTCTCTCCTAGAACTAAAGACTGTAACTAAACATAACTCCAGAGGGCTTTCTGCTCACACAAAAACATAAAAACATAAACTTATACATACATATACTAAACTTTAAAAGGACCAGATTCCTCATTTGCCAACATATCTCAACTGTCCAAAAGTTTTCCAAGAACATAGTGAAGAAATAATCAAGTAAAATATCACAAGAACAAAGCTCCTGCTTTAGAGAAGAAAAAAAAAAAAAAAAGACAGTAAGTCTCTAATGACAAAGATATTAGAAAGATGCTTTTTTTTTTTTTCCACAGAAACTTGGCAGGCCAGAAAGGAGTTGCGGGATATATTCAGTGTGCTAAATCAGAAAAATATGCAACCAAGAATTCTTTATCCAGCAATGCTGTCATTCAAAATAGAAGGAGAGATAAAAAGTTTCCCAGACAAACAAAAATTAAAGGAGTTTGTGACCACTAAACCAGCCTTGCAGGAAATTTTAAGGGGAACTTTCTAAGGGGAGAAAAGATGAAAATATATATATATATATATATATATATATATATATATATATATATATATACCAAAATCAACAAAAGATTAGAAAGGACCAGAGAACATCACCAGAAACTCCAACTCCACAAGCATCATAATGGCAATAAATTCTTATCTTTTAGTGCTCACTCTAAACGTCAATGGACTCAATGCTCCAATCAAAAGGGTAACAGAATGGATAAGAAAACAAGATCCGTCTATATGCTGTTTACAAGAGACCCACTTTAGACCTAAAGACACCTTCAGATTGAAAATAATGGGATGGAGAACCATCTATCACGCTAATGGTCAACAAAAGAAAGCTGGAGTAGCTATACTTATATCAGACAATCTAGACTTTAAAATAAACACTGTATCAAGAGATGCAGAAGGGCATTATATCATAATCAGTGGGTCTATAGACCAAGAAGACCTAACAATTGTAAACATTTATGCACCAAATGTGAGAGCACCAAAATATATAAACCAATTAATCACAAACATAAGGAAACTAACTCATCAATAGTAATACCATAATAGGAGACTTCAACACCCCACTCACAGCAATGGACACATAATCTAATCAAAAAATCAACAAAAAAACAATGGCTTTAAATGACACACTGGACCAGATCTATATGCTGTTTACAAGAGACTCACTTTAGACCTAAAGACACCTTCAGATTGAAAATAATGGGATGGAGAACCATCTATCATGCTAATGGTCAACAAAAGAAAGCTGGAGTAGCTATACTTAGATAACAGATATATTCAGAACATTTCATCCTAAAGCAGCAGAATATACATTCTTCTCCAGTGCACATGGAATGTTCTCCAGAATAGACCATATACTGGGACACAAATCAGCCCTCAGGAAGTACAAAAAGATCAAGGTCATAGTGTGCATATTTTCAGACCACAACGCTATGAAACTCGAAATCAACCACAAGAAAAAATTTGGAAAGGTAACAAATACTTGGAGACTGAAGAACATCCTACTAAAGAATGAATGGGCTAACGAAGCAGTTAAAGGGGAAACTAAAAAGTATATGGAAGTCAATGAAAATGATAACACCACAACCCAAAACCTCTGGGACGCAGCAAATGCAGTCATAAGAGGAAAGTATATAGCAATCCAGGCCTTCCTAAAGAAGGCAGAAATATCTCAGATACACAACCTAACCTTACACCTTAAGGAGCTGGAAAAGGAACAGCAAATAAAACCTAAAACCAGCAGAAGACAGGAAATAATAAAGATTAGAGCAGAAATGAATGCTATCGAAACCAAAAAAACAGCAGAACAGATCAATGAAACCAGAAGCTGGTTCTTCGACAATATTAACAAAATTGATAAACCACTAGTCGGTTTGAGCAAAATGACAAAGGAAAGGACCCAAATAAGTAAAATCAAGAATGAAAGAAGAGAGATCACAACCAACACAACAGAAATAAAAACAATAATAAGAGAATATTATGAGCAATTATATGTCAATAAAATGGGTAATCTTGAAGAAATGGACAAATTCCTAGAAACATATACACTATCAAACTGAAACAGGAAGAAAAAGAAAATTTGAACAGACCCATAACCAGTAAGGAAATCGAATTAGTAATCAAAAATCTGCCAAAAAAAAAGAGTCCAGGGCCAGATGGCTTTCCAGGGGTTCTACAAAACATTTAAGGAAGAATTAACACTTATTCTCTTGAAACTGTTCCAAAAAATAGAAATGGAAGGAAAACTTCCAAACTCTTTGTATGAAGACAGCATTACCCTGATTCTAAAACCGGACAGAGACCCACTAAAAAGGAGAACTATAGACCAATTTCCCTGATGAACATGGATGCAAAAATCCTTAACAAGATATTAGCCAACTGGATGCAACAATACATTAAAAAAATTACTCACCACGATCAAGCGGGATTTATACCTGGGATACAGGGCTGTTTCAATATCCACAAAACAATTAACGTGATTCATCACATCAATAAAAGAAAGGACAAGAACCATATGATCCTCTCAACTGATGCAGAGAAAACATTTGACAAAATACAGCATCCTTTCTTGATAAAAACCCTCAAGAAAGTAGTGATAGAAGGAGCATACCTCAAGATCATAAAACCCATATATGAATGACCCAACACTAATATAATCCTCAGTGAGAAAAAGCAGAGAGCTTCCCCCCTAAGGTCAGGAACAAGACAGGGATGTCCACTGTCACCACTGTTATTCAACATAGTACTGGAAGTCTTAGCCCCTACAATCAGACAACACAAAGAAATAAAAGGCATCCAAATCGGCCAGGAGGAGGTCAAACTTTCCCTCTTCACAGATGACACAATACTCTATATGGAAAACCCAAAGGATTCCACCAAAATACTGCTAGAATTGATTCATGAATTCAGCAAAGTTGCAGGATATAAAATCAATGCACAGAAATCAGTTGCATTCCTATACACCAACAATGAAGTGACAGAGAAATCAAGAAATCGATCCCGTTTACAGTTGCACACAAAAACATAAAATACCTAGGAATAAATCTAACCAAAGAGGTGAAAAATCTACACACTGAAAACTATAGAAAGCTTATGAAAGAAATTGAAGAAGACACAAAAAAAGATTCCATGCTCCTGGATAGGAAGAACAAATATTTTTAAAATGTCAATACTACCCAAAGCAATCTACATATTCAATGCAATCCCTATCAAAGTAACACCAGCATTCTTCACAGAGTTAGAACAAATAACCCTAAAATTGGTATGGAACCAGAAAAGACCCTGAATAGCCAAAGCAATCTTGAAAACTAAAACCAAAGCAGGAGGCATCACAATCCCAGACTTCAAACTATACTACAAAGCTATAAACATCAAGACAGTATGGTACTGGCACAAGAACAGACACTCAGATCAATGAAACAGAACAGAGAACCCAGAAATGGACCCACAAACGTATGGCCAACTAATCTTTGACAAAGCAGAAAAGAATATCCAATGGAATAAAGACAGTCTCTTCAGCAAGTGGTGCTGGGAAAACTGGACAGGAACATGCAGAAAAATGAATTTGGACCACTTTCTTACACCATACACAAAAATAAACTCAAAATGGATGAAAGACCTCAATGTAAGACAGGAAGCCATCAAAATCTTTGAGGAGAAAGCAGGCAAAAACCTCTTTGATCTTGGCCGCAGCAACTTCTTACTCAATAGGTCTCCAGAGGCAAGGGAAACAAAAGCAAAAATGAACTACTGGGACTTCATCAAAATAAAAAGCTTTTGCACAGTGAAGGAAACAAACAGCAAAACTAAAAGGAAACTGACAGAATAGGAGAAGCTATTTGCAAATGACATATCAGATAAAGGATTAGTATCCAAAATCTATAAAGAACTTATCAAACTCAATACCCAAAAACAAATAATCCAGTGAGGAAATGGGCAAAAGACATGAATAGACACATCTCCAAGGAAGACATCCAGATGGCCAACTGACACATGAAAAAATGCTCAACATCACTCATCATCAGGGAAATACAAATGAAAACCACAATGAGATACCACCTTACACCTGTCAGAATGGTTAACATTAACAACTCAGGCAACAACAGATGTTGGCAAGGATGAGGAGAAAAAGGATCTCGTTTGCATTGTTCTTGGGAATGCAAGCTGGTGCAGCCACTCTGGAAAACAGAATGCAGGTTCCTCAAAAAACTAAAAAGAGAACTACCCCACAACCCAGCAATTGCACTACTAGGCATTTATCCACAGGATATAGGTATGCTGTTTTGAAGGGACACATGCACCCCCATGTTTATAGCAGCACTATCAACAATAGCCAAAGTAAGGAAAGAGCCCAAATGTCCATCGATGGATGAATGGATAAAGAAGATGTGGTATATATATACAATGGAGTATTACTCAGCGATCAAAAAGAATGAAATCTTGCCATTTGCAACTACGTGGATGGAACCGGAGGGTATTATGCTAAGTGAAATTAGAGAAAGACAATCATATGACTTCACTCATATGACGACATTAAGAGACAAAACAGATGAACATAAGGGAAGGGAAACAAAAATAATATAAAAACAGGGAGGGGACAAAACAGAAGAGACTCATAAATATGGAGAACAAACTGAGGGTTGCTGGAGGGGTTGTGGGAGGGGGGATGGGCTAAATGGGTAAGGGGCATTAAGGAATCTACTCCTAAAATCATTGTTTCACTATATGCTAACTAATTTGGATGTAAATTTTTAAAAATTAATTAATTAATTAAAAAATTTAAAAAATTTTTTCAATATTGGTCACTCTGATATATACCTGATACTTGTAGGCTATTGTATGTCAATTATACCTCAATAAAAAATTATTTTTCAATTAAAAAAAAAAAGATGTTTTTTCACCTGTAACTTAACAGTCACCCACCAAGGGCTTTCTTTATTAGGACACCAAATGAGAGAATTCCAGAGATAAGAATTCCTGCAAAAATATTTCATTTTTTGGTGGTTTCTCAAATAGCTAGAATGAAGATTGGTATGAAGAACACACTAGTTATCTTACTCACCAGAACTATGAAGGAAAGGAACAAAGTCAAATTGTGTGAGAGAAAGAGAGAAAACATTACCAGCTACCTCTGAGGAAACCATGTCTCAAGACCATGGAATCTTTCAATGCATGCATACATTAGAATATAGCAAGAATCTGCTAGAGAGATTCAGTAAGACATGAATCTGCCCCCCTCCCTCCAAATTCTTAAAATGAAGGGCTTCCACATACTACTAGCTGGTGTCTCCAAACTGCTTTGAAGGATAACTCTGTACCCTTAGGTTAAAGGAAAATGCAAAGAATCCATCCATGATGACGCATATTTGAGAGAAAACACAAATACGCAATAAGAAAACTGTCGTTATGTGCGCTGCATTACATGTATCTGGCCTATAATCTTACTGGGATGCTAATTTCAAAAGCATCTAAATCTAAATAAATTAAGTATAATTTTCAGACATGTTATGAGGAAAAATCAAAGGGGTACCCTTATTATAAGGGCAATGAAAGAAACTCTAGAAATCACTTTTTTAATATTTTATTTTTAAATAATCTCTATACTCAACACAGGGCTTGAACTCACAACCCTGAGATCAAAAGTTGCACACTCTACTGACTGAACCAGCCAGGTACCCCTAGAAATTACTTTTACTTACACTTCTATTATTTATTGGAGCCAGTCCCTATTAGCCCTGGAAATAAATAGGTCATTCTTGTCACCTAATACTTAGCATGAAAAACTTCCCCTAGAAAAGTGAAATGCCTTTTAAAAATACGTTGACTGTAAATAATCTCTGAAAGTAGGAAATTCTAAAAGATACTGTTATTAAGACAGAAAAGCTCAACAAATCAAGTCACATTATCCACTGTACATCCAAATAATGCTTCGTGCACACGTTTCTGTGCCTGTGTGTATATGTTATGGCAGGGAAATCTTGTAACCAACTGTAACCTAGAAAATAATTATTACTTGCAACAAGCGAACTCTATAAGCTGATGAGTTTGACTCTGAAAAGCCCAAATAGAAGGAACAACTGCTCCCCTAAAAGAGGGAGATAGGACATAGATCATCACTAAAGGGTCTTCTAGATTAGGACAAGCTAACAAACAGTGTCTAATGACATAAAGTCAGAATCAAATGTAGAGTATCCCTTAGCCCTAAAATGCATCTTCACACACGAAGAAAAAAAACCAAAACATAATACTGGAGATTTCCAATTTTTTATGAATTTGTGTCTAAACCGGAAAAGAAGAAAATCCTTAGTCTCACCACTGTTTTCTTCACTGGCATACACTCAGCTCTGCTAGACACAACTTCAGGTCAAAGGCATGATACAATTTGACTACCTCTATGTAAGAAACACAAAGGATAAACCAATAGAGTCACAAGCAGCCATGACCTCATTAGGGTGGGTTGGTGGAGCCTGGGAGTCACCAACTAGAGGAGAGCCATTTTTTTCTTCCCTCTGTGTAAACTCTTGGCCTCAACCCAGGAGCACACACTGGGCTGTTTTTAATGTTCTATACATGACCTAGGTCTCTATGCTGCTCATGTGTTTTGATATAAAGCTGAACAAACTCTCTAGCTGTTGCCTCTACCGGAGGAAAATCAAAGCATAATGAGGGCTTTGTGCATCTCACATGCTGGGTTGAAGAAAGGATTCCTACAAGACATCTTGATTCTCTTTTACAAAGGAAAAAGCCTGGGTACCATCTTTCTGCCCATTTTGTGACAGTTTTTTACTGGTTGTTGCTCTGAAGCAAATGAATACTTTGAAGTAATATGGATTTCACTTTTCAATTAATTTATTAAATGATAACATAAAGGAATTTATTCACTTCTGAGAAGTGGGTCTGAACTATGCACACTGAGTTTCTGGGAAGCTGCCTCCTGGCATGGACTCCTGAATGAAATGTTCCCCAGATCAGCATCCTCAGCAAACTGCCACCGATCCATCCCCTTTGTCCTTCTCTGCTCTGCCCTGCATGCGTCTACCGCCTCCACACCAGCACTGCATCCTGAACCCTTTCCGTGTGCACAGGGACACCGTGAGAACCAGAGAAGACAGTGAGGAACTCACAGTCTACATCCACAGATTTCAACTGTCTGCAAAGACATTCAACTACTATGTAAGAAAATAATATAATCCAGCATGAAACTGTTTCATCCTCAAGAGTTTCCCTCTGTTTTAAAACTGTGAGCAGTTTCTTATGAAAAGCTGCAGAGGGTATTGGCTAAGACTCTAGATTCTAGAGCCAAATTTACTGTTTCAAATTCCACCTCCCCCCCCCTTCCCCCAAGTTAATGATCTTGGGCAAGTTATCTAAACTCTGTGTGCCTCAATTTCTCCACTTAGTAAATGCGAACAACAGTACCAACTTCAGGATTGCTGGGAAGATTGAGTATGTGTAAGGTGAGCAGAACACTCTAGCTCTATCAGGGCTACTTATGACTGCACCACATAAGCAGCAAGAGTCTGAATATGTGCAAACAGAATTTTGTATTGCATCCAGGGCTCGGAATCGTTCTTGCTTACCCTCTGTCACGTCCATATGACAATTCCTCCGCCCCTGTCTCTTGAGGTCCATGCCTTACAGCTACATCACCCTGCATTTTCATCTCTATTCCAAGTGCCTATGTATTCCCAACACTTAGCACCTTTCTTGGCACAAAGGATGTGCTCACTTATGAATTTGAAATAAACCTGACAACTGTTATCTGACAATAACATAAACAAACATTATTTTGCAAATTGTAATGATCCAAAAATGGGAAGGAATTCTCAGGAGTATAACCATAATGAAGGCTGCTTTCATTAGTATAAACTGTTTTATCGGCTTCTTTTAGTTCTCTAGTATTTACAAACATTTATCACTGTTAAAAAGGGTATAACCCTTACCAGCATGCGCTTTCCACTGATGGTCCTTAAAATTACTAATCTGTATTTCTGTGCCCAATTTATTCAACTAACATTTGTTCGTGAGGGTGGTAGTCATTTGGTTACATGACTTAAAAATATACATTATCTATAGGACAGAGGGAGAAAGATGGAACTTTGAGTTTTAGGGAAGCTCAATGACTTATGTGATTCATTTCCCACCTGTTAGGAAACAAATATCCATTCAAAACTATTATGAAAAAATGATTGTTGAGCCTATTTTATTATAAGTTCTTGAGAGAGTTCCTCAACCCCTATTTGTGGTCTGTTCCAATGCTGAATCATCTTATTTTCCCTCTTACATAGCTAACAAAACTCTCTTAATGCAATTTAGGTCCATTTTCTCCATTTGTGAAGCAGGATATGTTCAAAGATGGGTTGGAAGTATGCCTCTCATCTCTTAGGCAGAGTAGAAATCATGTGCCACTTTGTAAGCTCTACAGCAGGCTAGCACTAAAAATATCTACCAACCACACACAATAAAATACCTTGCACAAAAGTAAACCATAGCCATCCATGTACTAAACATAAAAGAGAAGTACATTTAACTACATGGAAGTGATATTGCCTTGCAAAGAAGAATCCAAATGCATTATATTGTGGGGAGATGGAGGGGGGTGGATTACATTCAAACCCCAAAGTGAAAATTTGTATGGTCTTCTTTGGTGATAAAATGCAATCCTTTGAGAACCCAAGATAAAACTGAAAATACTGCCAGAGACATGGATAATTCCAAATATTTATCCCAGTACAGTTTTCAATGAGACCGCTCAACACAAATCTTTGGAGTAATAGCCCTGTTACTCATACTTTACAGACACGTGCTAGTCTTGGGGTCATTGTACTGGCTGTTCTTTCATCTTGGAATGCTCTTCCTGATATATATGCCTGGCTCACTCTCCACTTCCTTCCAGTTTTTCCCAATGTCACCTTCTCTCTAAGACATGGTGGACCACCCTATTAAAAATTACAACCTATGATATCCACACACCCCTGTATGCCCAATCTCCATTACCATGCTCATTTTTTTTCTTTTTCCATAGTACTCACCATGTAACTTATCATTGATTATGTTTTTATCTATCTGCTAGAATATAAGTGCCATGAAAAAAGAAATTTAGGGTTGTTTTTAATCACTTATGATCCAAAGGGCCCAGAATAGTGCTTGCATATAAGAGGCCCTCAATAAATATTTGTGGAGTGAATTTTAAAAATGTTACTTCACAAATCAAACCACAAGAAATAATTCCATCTCTCTCTCTCTCTCTCTTCCTCTCTCCTCCTCTCTCACCTATGTACTCACACACACACACACACACACACACAAACACACTAGTTATTAAGTCTTAATCTGAAAATTTTTTTAATGTAAAAATTTTAATTGCAAAGTTGTCAAGTTCAAACTTCATAAGAGAAGAAATAAGAATCAAAGCCTATTAAATATTTGCAACCTTCTCTGCTCCCTCATTATTCAAAGATAGGATGATGAAAAGAGAAATCAAGAATCTCTAGTTCTAGTGAAAACACGCTGCAGAGAACAGGAGCTATAAAAAGGCATGATTAATAGCTCGAACATAACTAAAATACCCAACTGCACAAGGGCCAGAAGGTGCAGGGACAAGTGTAGCTGTTTTTCTCATCAAGTGGGATATAAGAACTGAAACTGACACCCCCCCCCCCACCCTATGGAGACAGGATGGTCTGCAAACACTCTCCACACAGACACGCACACACCCAGCTACTACCACCAGCAACAATATCTGCACTTAGAGTTCTTTTCCTCCTCAACACTTTCTGCAATGAGCATATGATACTAAAATGAAAGCATACGGACTTCTTCTAACCTAATTATTTCTTGAGAAAGAGAAATAACACAATTAACTTTGAAAGCACAGATTTTGGAAATATGTTTGTTGAAAACTGTTGGAAATTCAGAAACACATGGTTGATTGATTAAGTGTTAAAATATTTATTAAATATGGAAATCCACTGCAAAAAAAAAAATGGAAAGTTCTTCCATTAAGCTGAAGGCTATGTCTAACGCTGGGTTGAGTCATCTCAACAAGAAGCTCAGCGAAGGTACTTATGATTACAGCTTATTTATAATGGGATCCAAAACAACAGAATGATAAAGAGTGAAGAGCCAGAACATAAAAGGAAAAACAGAGAACTGAGAATGACTAAAAGTTTTTTTTTCCGAAAGGCATTGTATTTTTATTATTTTTATTTTTTTAATTTAAATCCAAGTTAGTTAACATATAATGTAATAATTATTTCAGGAATAGAATTTAGTGATTCATCACTTACATATAACATTCAGTGCTCATCCCAACAAGTGCCCTTCTTAATGATCCTCATCCCTTGTCCCCTTCCCCCCACCCAACATCCAGCCAGCAGCTCTCAGTTTGTTCTCTGTATTTAAGAGTTTCTTACGGTTTGTTTCCCTCTCTGTTTTTGTATTATTTTTGCTTCTCTTCCCTTGTATGCATTTGTTTGGCATTTTAAATTCCACATATAAGAATGACTAAAAGTTTTATTAAAAGCCACTGCAAGGGGTGCCTGGGTGGCTCAGTCAAGAGCCTGTGACTCTTGATTTTGGCTGAGGTCACGATCTCACGGTTCATGGGTTTGAGCCCTGCATTGGGCTCTGTGCTAGGGTGCAGAGCCTGCTTGGGATTCTCTTTCTTCCTCCCTCCCCCTGCCCCTGACCAGATGCGTGTGCTCTCTCTCTCTCAAAATAAATAAATGAACTTAAAAAAAAAAAAGCCACTGCTAAAAGGGTGAATTTTGAATGCTAAAAGGGTGATTTTTATGATACATGAATTATATCCCAAGAAAGCTGTTATCAAAAACTATATTAAAAGTTAGGATTGTTGTCATAAACAAATACAAAGTTTTCACAGAAGAAAAATGGACTTTGTTATAATAACTGCTACTTTCTATAAAATTTTGGAAACCATTTCTTCTTCAATGATCTGTTCCTTTAGATTTTTTCCTTCTGAAGCTCTTCAGATAAAACATGTTTTTATAAAAGAAAATAAAGCAAGCTATTAAAATAGAGCATCTTATCCTCTAATCCAGGTCAACATATAGATTCCAACACTCAGCCTAGTTTAGGAACCAAGAGCCCAACCTTTTATCCCACTGCCCATCAGCCTCTTCGTGTCCTGCTTTCCTTCCCTTTCCTCACTTCCTGGCTAGGAACAGCCTTGGGGAGGACAGAGACTACTGAGGTCTGGACTGATGCAGAGAGGCCTCCCATCCCAAAGTAATTAAGATGCATTGTTACTCATTCAATTTTAAGAAAACAAATCCCACCTGATATTTGAACTAAAACTATATGAGGGGACAAACAAGAAACAAAATTATACAGCACAGAGCATACAGTCAATGATACTATAATTGCCTTGTATGGTGACAGATGGTAGCTACACTTGTGGTAAGCACAGCACAGTGTATCAACTTGTGAAATCATGGGGCGCCTGGGTGGCTCAAGTCAGTTGAGCATCAGAATCTGGATTTCAGCTCAGGTCATGATCCCATGATTGTGGGATCCAGCCCTGCGACGGACTACACCCTGAGTGTGGAGCTTGCTTAAGAATCTCTCTCTCTCTACCCCTCTGCCTGACTCGCATGTTCTCTCTGTCTCTAAAATAAAACAAACAAACAACCAAACAAACAAACAAACTTGTGAAAGTGCTATGTTGTACATACCTGGAACTAATGTAACATTGTGTGTCAACTATAACTCAATTAAAGAAAAGAAACATGATTAACTTGTTTTGTTAAATTCCTGGAAAGAATTCAAGTACATCAAAGCTGGAACCCACAATTAGCACGAGGGTCCAAACGTTCTACCCTCCTGGAATACTCGATAGGAATCACAGCTCTCATGAAACAATCCGAGTAACGCAGTGATTTGAATACACAAGAAACTGGGCACCAATTTCACACCAAGAAATGATCATGATGGAAGCTTAAAAAAAAAAAAAGTAACATTTATTGAGCTCTTACTATATACCAAATACTCAGCCACAAGCTTTATGTGTATTATCTCCTTTAATCCTCACAACAACATATGAGCTGGATACTATTCTTGCTCCAGTCTTATTGGTGTAAAAAGTTACAAGCATGCCAAGTTCACACAGTGAGCTAGTGGCAAAGGTAGGCTTTGAGCACACGCAGCCTAATTCTAGAACATCCAATCCTTAATCACTATCCTATAATGTTTCCAAAAAATTGTATCAGGGACTTATTTCACTACAAATTAAGACTTATTCTTTTCTTTTTTTTTTAATGTTTATTTATTTTTGAGACAGAGAGAGACAGAGCATGAATGGGGGAGGGTCAGAGAGAGGGAGACACAGAATCTGAAACAGGCTCCAGGCTCTGAGCTGTCAGCACAGAGCCCAACGCAGGGCTCGAACTCACGGACCACGAGATCATGACCTGAGCCGAAGTCGGCCACTTAACCGACTGAGCCACCCAGGCGCCCCAAATTAAGACTTATTCTTAAAAAAAAAGAAATAGTAGATTCTGCAGGAATCAAGTAATATACAAAGAATTATAAAGAAAAGAATTGATATGGATAATATCAAAAAAATTATTAATGTTAAAACAAAAGACACGATACAATGAGAATGGATGAGCCATAGTATTTTTTTTTTTCATTTTACTTATTTTAGAGACAGAGAACAGAGGAGAGGGACAGAGGTGGTGGAGGGGGGAGGGAGAATATCATAAGCAGCATCCACACTCAGCATGGAGCCCCACGTAGGGCTCGATCCCATGACCCTGGAATCATGACCTGAGCCAAAATCAAGACTTGGACACAACCGACTGGGCCGCCCAGGTACCTCATGCCATAATAATTTATAAAAGTATTTGCAATAACCAATAAAAGAAAAGAATCCATAATATATTTTAAATGCCTATAAATTAATAAAAGACAAATATTCTTATAGAAAAACGGCAAAAGTATATGAGTAGACCATTTAGAGGAAGAAATATGATCACCAAAAATGCTCAATCTCATTAGTCATCAGGGAAATGGGAAGTAAAATAATTACACACCATTCACATCCATAATGTTTTTATAAGTTTTTAAATCTTATGGTTCCAAATGAGTATGAAGATGGAGACGTACAGAAATTCTCATGCACTGCCAGGGGACGTAAATTGGTATATCACTATGTGATGTGGCATTATGTACAGAAGTTGAGAATGCACAAACCCGAAGAATCAACAATGGCTCTTCAAAATATATGTCCCACAGAAACTCACGCACATGTGTCTATCAATGGCAAATACTGCTTTAAGAGTGAAAACTTGAAAACAATCCATAAATACCACTAATATAAAAAGAAAGAAATGATGGTAAGTTTGTAACATAGAAAGCCAGACAATAAAAAAAGAATAAATTCAATTATTTTACCCGTACCAACTTAAGAAACTGAAAGTCAATGTTGATCAAGAAAGAAATAGGTATTAGGAAGAAGAACTGAACGTATATTTTACAACTGAAAAATATAGTACCAGAAGTAAAAAAAAAAAAAAAAATCCTGGCTAGCCTTAAGCAGCCAGTAATGAAATAGCAGAATGAAGACAATAAAAATCATCCAATCTGAAGAAGAGAGAGAAAAACTTCTTTCTTTAAAGTGAGGAGAGCTTCAGATCATGGGATACAATTTCAAAACATCTAACACATGGATAAATGGAGTCCACATGGAAAAGAGTAAGATAATGGAGGAGGAAGAGGAAATTGAAGAAATAATAGCAGAAAACCTATCAAATTTGGTAGAAGACACAAATTTATAGATTCAATATCTGAATAACCTGTCTTGTTTGTATGTTGTTGAGTTTTAGTTTACTCTATATATTATGGATATTAATCTCTTATCAGATATATGATTTGCAAGTATTTTCTTACATTCTATGGGTTATCTTTTTACTTTGTTAATATAGTCGTGATACACACACACACACAAAAAAGAAAAGTCAATGGTGAGAAGTACCAAAAGGACGTATATGAAACCAAATATGTACATGTAAAAAAACACACAAAATAGTAATATACACTGTTTATGGATAAATATTTATGTAGTTAAAGTATAAAAAGCCAAGAAGGATGCACATTAATTCCAAGATAATGATTTTCCCTGGGAAAGATGGGGAAATGGAAGGCAGGAGAGCATCAACTGAATCTATAATGTTTATTACTTAAAAACAAAAACAAAAACAAAAACAAAAAACTAGGGCCACCTGGGTGGCTCAGTTGGTTAAGTTTCTGACTTGTGCTCAAGTCATGATCTCACAGTTCGTGGGTTAGAGCCCTATGTCTGTGCTGACAGCTCAGAGCCTGGAGCCTGCTTCGGATTCTGTGTCTTCCTCTCTCTCTGCCCCTCCTCTGCTCATGTTCTGTCTCTCTCTCAAAAATAAATAAACATTTAAATTTTTTTTAAAAAACTATTAAATTTGTGTTGATTCTGTATGGTAAGTACAAGTGCCTATCACATTACAAGGAGTTTTAAATTTAAAAAAGCAACAAAAGTTGTCCTAAATAAATTTTCACAAACACCTTCACATGGTCAATTTTGTAGACTCCACATAACAGCCAAGGGATGAATAGCACAAGTGCAGAGATGTCTCTAATACTATGGCCAGAAGAACTACAAGAAACAAAAATTAATGTTTCTGAAAGCTGCAGGGAGCTTCACATTGACTCAACCTTCTGAAACCTTTTTATTTTTATTATTGAGAGAATGAGACAGTGAGCGAGAGTATGTACAAGTGGGGGAGGAGCAGAAAGAGAGGGAGAGAGAGAATCCCAAGCAGGCTCTGCACTGTCAGTGCAGAGCTCAACTCGGGGTTCCATCTCATGACCTGTATGAGATCATGACCTGAGCCGAAATCAAGAGTAAGCCACCCAGGCACCCCAACCTCTTAAAACCTAAACCAGAGCTGCTCAAAGAAGACCTGCCTTGTAGGTATCAGGCTCACCACCAGGAATCCTATAGGTCAGATCATGACCCATTAGAGGGCTCTGAAATCACTGTAGTGCACCACAGCCAGCATTTGTTAGAAAATAACAAAGACAGAGTAGAATGCGGCCCCTGGGTGGCTCAGTCATTTGAGTGTCCCACTCTTGACTTTGGATCAGGTCATGATCACATGGTTTGTGGGATCAAGCCCCACGCTGGCTTCTGAGCTGATGGTGTAGAACCTTCTTGGGATTTTTTTCTCTCTCCCTCTCTCTCTCTATCCCTCCCATGTACATTCTCTCTCAAAATAAATGGATAAGCTTTATTAAAAAAAAAGTAAACAAAAAGAACAGAGTACAATGAAAAGTATACTACTGCATGTATTAAGGATAAGTATTTTTCAGGACACACTTGTTTCGGTATTTGGTGTGTTTGTGTTTTCACATGTTCACATAAAAACTTCTACACAAATGCTCATAGAATTATATAGAATTCCCAAAAAGTAAAAACAACCCAAATCTCTATCAAGATGAATGAATAAGAGAATATTATTTAGTAATACAAAGGAATGAAGTAACACCTCATGCTATAACATGGATAAACCTTGGAAATACTATGCTGAGTAAAAGAAGCCACTCATAATCATACACAGTGTATTATTCCATTTATATGAAATGTCTAGAACACACAAATCTACAGAGACAGAAAGTAGATGGTTGCCTAGGGGTGAGGATGGGGGTAGGCAGTGTGGGAGAGTTTGGGGGATTGTATGGACTTTGTGAGGTGATGAAAACATTTTAAAGTTGACAGTGGGGGTCGTTGCATTATTGTTTGAATATACTAGTAAACTTTGAGTTGTAAACAATTGTTAAGTGGATGAATTATAAGGTATGTAAATTATAATCCAATAAATCTCTTACTAAAATATATACATACAGGGGCACCTGGGTGGCTCAGTGGTTGAGCATCTGACTCTTGATTTCAGCTCGGGTCATGGTCTCACGGTTCATGGGATGGAGTCCCGTGTCAGGCTTTGCACTGACAGAGTGGAGCCTGCTTGAGACTCTCTCTCTCCTCTCTCTCTGTCCCTCCCCCACTCGTGCTTTCTCAAAAAATAAATTAATTAAAAAATATATATGTACACAATTAAAATATACATAATTTTGTTCCTGAGATTACACTGGGGCCACTCAAGTCATGAAAACTGTTAGAGTTCATTTCTATGGGCCAGCTACTTGATCCTAATATTTTGATGTGGGACCTCCCCACCACCATATGCCTCTATTTTCTTTTCTGGTCTTTAACCTACTTTTAGATAGTTCATTCACACTAAGCTATGAGTGCTTAGAAACAGCACAGAGTGCCATCCATCCCTCTCTGAGGTCTCTACTTATACTAAAGAAACTATTCTCTAGTGGTGTTTATTTTTTGTTAGGACACTTTTTAATGTTTATTTTTATTATTTATTTTGAGAGAGAGAATACAAGCAGGGGAAGGGCAGAGAGAGAGGGAGAAAGACAATTCCAAGCAGACTCCATGCTATCACCACAAACCCCGACGCACGTTCAATCCTAAGAACTAAGAGATCATTACCTTAACTGAAACCAAGAGTTGGAAGATTAACCGACTAAGCCACCCAGGTGCCCTTGTAGTGGTGTTTATTCGGATTTAAGTCAGATGTGCAGAGCTTTTTGAGTCATGGAGATTTCATGGAGTAATAGTATTATATAGATATTATCTATATCTACCTCCTAAGAAACAAAGAAAGTAAATCTTTTATATTAACTTGTTAGGCCATAAAATGGTGTAGTAAACATTGGGGGTGAGGCAAAAATAAAGATAAAATAATAGACAAGGAAGTATCTGGGGCTTAGTTAAAGGGAAACAAAAGACCAGGTGTTGTACTTAGTTCAAAAACCCAATTTAAAAAATCAGAATTATCAAAATTCCAAGAATAAATATCAAGGGAACTCCTTGGTTGAATTATGTCACATGAGTTTAGATCCATCAAAAACACTACATGGTCACTCTCCCAGAAAACATGCATCATTGTCTTAAAGAAAATGCAGCTCCAGGCACCAAACGGCAAACTCTGGTGAATAAAGTCACACACAAAGGTTAAACGGCTTGGATTTATTTTTGTTGGGGGAGATGAGGCTATAAACTGACATGAATGATTTTGTCACAGCGATTAAGGCTGCAGAGAGATGGCAGGCAGCCTCACGTGCCGGAATGTCAGTGTGCCAACCACTGTCCAAGTTCCCGCTGCCTTCTCTCTCCTTCCCATCACAGCCCTGCCTTTCCTCATAAACCTCGCTTCGAATGTGAAGCAAGAGTGACAGCCATTTCAGTTCAGATGCTCACAGTGACGGGATCCTCACGAACCTGGGCATGCCATCTACAGGGTGTCTCTGTAGGGTGAGCAAGAATAGTTGTGGGAGGAAGAGGAACAAAGAGATCACAGATAAGGGAAAGTCCATGGCTCCTCTCAAGCTCATCCCAACAAAAGATTTTAATAATCTCAGGGAAAGAACTACTCTAACCATTGGAAATAAATCAAAAGTACGTAAAATCGTAATATAAATGGTGACAGAACTCTTTCCTGCAACTTTGAGACAGAAAATTGAAACAAAGCCAAAATATTTGCTGAGCATCAACTATACGTCAGGCACAACAAGAAGCAGTGAACAAACAACAGTAAATTTGAATGACAAAGTCCCAGACCAACATTATTCAGTCTAGTTCATGGGAACACCTTCTATTAACATACCCAAGTTTTCAGTGCCCCAGTCCCCCACCCCACACACCAACACACACATAAGCAGGAATAATTTTATGACCAGCCTCTGGGGCAAGTTTTACTATACCTGCAAAAGTGCCTCATCATTTCTTAATACTGAGTCTGAATCCTGTGACAATGCAGTGATGGATCATTCTAGAAGACTCTGAGAGGCACATGCTGAGCAACTATGGAGGGTGGACTGAGCACATAACTCAGAGTTTAAATCCAGGGAATGAAGAGCAATGAGAACAAACAGAAAAACGATTTTAGGAAGGCAATTAATCCAGCAGTAAAAAGCAGAAGGGGCACTTCACTCCATGTCCAAAGAAAAGAAGGAATGAGAGACGACTGAAGGGAAACAAAAGAAACAAACAAACAGAAAAAATAAAAGCCATACCCAACCCCCGCCCAAAAAAAGATTTAAAGAAAAGTAATAAAACGGAAAGCTTGTTGAACTATAACACATTTTCCAAATCGCAAAATAATCAAGTCCAGCAATGTGCAGCAGGGATGGGTCCTAACACTGAATGTAAATAACCTTTCAGAGACTTGTTTTTTCTTTAGTTGCTAAGAGAAAAAGAGGAACTTGACAGAAATAGAGTAGGGGAGAAATACAAAATAAACCAAGGGTCATGGGGAAAGTGAACAGAGGAAGACTAGGCTCACGGGAAAACAATAAATGGAAAGAGGCAACAGGAAAGTGCTCAAACTTGTACTGAGAGATGAAGAGAAAGAAATAACTGACCAGGGAAAACCTAACCTAATAACAGGGGTCTGGGGACATGGCATCAATGATTTCATCCAGCCAACATCTGCTTGTTGAGCACTATGTACACGGAACCACGTACAAGGCTATGTGTCAACGCTGGGAAGAAATAAAAATGAAGATAGGATGCATGCCTTCGCCCCTTGTTTTTTCTGTACAATGAAATTAATGTAAAATAATTTTTACCCCATCACCCTAAGAAAACTGCAAACTTCATGATTTCATCATCAGAACATATAGGAAATGTCCTAAATATCTCATTAATCAATGACTTCACATTGATTTCACATGAAACTGGTTAAGCTATAAATTAATAGTATTCTCCCTTCATTAATTCTGAGAACGTTGTCTATGCAAGATGATTAAGAACTGTAAGAACATCATGCTAAACTTACTTCAGAAATTAAATGAGACTTTTCAGTATCTCAGCACCAATAATATTTTTCTTCCTGTTTTACCCTAGAAAATCCTGAAAAACAACAAAAATTGCTATACTGTGGTTTGAAATACCTTATCTCAAGTCACCCTCCCAGGCAGAAATTGCTTCACCTTTGGTGACCACAATGAACACTACTTGAATTTTGCCCACCTTCTTATCAATATCTGTCCAAGATTTAACGTACTTTTATGAGGAAATACATTTGGAAAAAAAAAAAAAACCCAATGTAACATTTATAGCTAAACTAGATGTACAAAGTCCTAAAGTGTGAACACAATTTTGCGGTTCTGAATCTAAATTTTCATCACCTTCAGTGATGTTTAAGTTTTTATCAAAATAAATAAAAATCTTCCTAAGAAATGATGGCTTAATTATTTTACATAATGGTACATTTGTAAATGCATCTGTAAAAACCAAATTCCCATTCTTCTTATTAAACATTATCTAAATTTTTTTGAAAGTTTAGGTAATGAAACTTGAAAGCACATGCAAGTACTCATAACTACTTCTAACTCCATATAATTCCAAACTCACCACGAAAATAACCCACTATTTATAGAAACAGAGACTGATACTGTCACCAGCAACATCCCACGATGGACCTCAAGACCTGACCTTTATTGCATAGATCCACCGACCTTTGTCCCACATTTTCCTTAAGTTCTTTTTTCCAGCTTATCTTTTAACAGGCAAAGGACCTCACAGCAACCCATGATGGAAACCGAAACGACTTTCTCAAGCAGTAACAACTGTCCTAAGAGTTCCAGCCTGCCCAGACCACCCAGACCAGTTTGAGCTCAACCACCAACTCACATCCGTGCACATGGACCATGGAGCGGCTGACAGGTACCTCTGCCTTGTTATAATGCTAAAATCTCTGCCCCAAAAGGAGCACAAACCTCATTAACATTACACACAATGTGTGTATAGGCTTGTTTCTCTAAGGCACATGCGTGACTTCACGCCTACCTCCACATCCAATGACAAAACGCCCCTTTCTGAATATTCTCCCTAACCCTAAATAAAAGGAACCCATTCACCCTTGCTCAGAGGGTCATGGCTTTGGAAGATATTCCCTGTGACCTCCTCACTTGCTGCAAGTCAAGTTTCCTTTGTGCAACAACTCTACCTGGTATAGTTCCTGTCAATAACTCACCAAGGAGTGGACTACATTAGTTTGATTACAATACTAAAATTATCCACGTCAGTAAAATAAATGTTCCAAATAGCTACTGCAAAAGAACTCTTCAATCATTAACATACCTTTATTTAATGCATACCACATGGCATTCAAAATGAGCCTGTTGCTCATTTTGTACAAACAAAGTGTGATTTTTCAGAGTATATAAAGCCATAAATCTTTAAGCCTCATCTCTTGACCCAGGAGAAGCAAAGTCCACGGTCTGAACTATGCATAATGGGGCAGAGTGAGCCCAGGAAAGCCCTCTCCCATCAGCCTTCAGACCTTTAAAAAAGACCAACGAAGATGGGGTGCCTGGGTGGCTCAGTTGGTTGAGCGTCCGACTTCAGCTCAGGTCATGATCTCACAGCTCGTGAGTTCAAGCCCCACATTGGGCTCTGTGCTGGCAGCTCGGAGCCTGGAGCCTGCTTCTGCTTCTGTGTCTCCCTCTCTCTCTGCCCCTAACCCACTTGCATTCTGTCTCTCTCTCTCTAAAATAAACATTAAAAATAAAAAAATAAAAAATAAAAGACCAACAAAGAGTAAGATGGAGGAAGAAGAAGAAAGCAGGAAGAAGAAGGAATAAAGAAGGATAAGAAGAGGAAGAAGAGGAAAGAAAAAAAGACAAGGAGAAGTGAGGAAGAAGAAGAAGGGAAATGGTTCTTCCCTCTGAAACAAAAACTTAAAACTCATGTGAAGATGAAAATGATCACTGGTGCCATGAGAGACAGGTCAGGCTAAAAAACACTCCGTTTCCTTAAAAACACAAGATCTAAATCAAGAGTGGAGCCAATCACTAAAACCTGGATGTGAGATTAAAAACTTAGATTGTGCCTCAGTCTGTTTCAGGTAGCTCTCTCTAGTTGGGACCCACCTGGCACAGCGCACCTAATATCTTCTCCCTGTAACTGCGTTGTGATTTCCCTGAGCTTTACCACCACACTTGTATCCACACCCTGCTCCTGCCCATGTTCTGATGACCCTAGACAGCTGTCTTCAGACAACTGCTCCCCCAGGCTACTTTAGATTAATACCACCATGTGTAACCTTGACAGCTCATTATGCCCACTGAGGATCCATAGCTGGGTTCCTGGCCAGACCCCTGACAGTGTATTCTAAAGGCATTAAAAATCCACTTGAGAATTCACAGAAATCTACAGAACTAGTTTTTGTCAAGTGCCAGCTCTTTCTACAGCATCTTGCTACCTAGTCCAAAGAATGAGAAACCACTTAAAGTTTGAGCTGTGACCAGAGGTGCCAAATCACATGTACCAGCCTGACTCCCAACCTTCTGACCTCACGAGTGGGGGAGTGGGGGTGGGGGGGTGGGGGGAGGGGAATGAAGGCAATTTCCCCCAACCAAGCCTATATAAGAAGTAAACTGGAAAAAAAATAAAATAAGAAGAGCAATTGACCGACTAGAGGTAAAGGCTAGAGACATGAGTTAGTGCCAAGTAGAATAAGGGGTCTAAGAAAACTGTCAACCAGGAGTTCTCCTGCCTCAGGTAGAAAATCTTAAAGCCACTTGCAAAATGTGAGCTCTTGAGGCCCATCTTCAGGAAAGCCTCATTGATTTCTCATTCTTCCAAAAACGGTTATCTAATGTTCTTTACTTGGGACAAAAAAAAAAAAAAAAAATGCAGCAAAAGGGCAACTACTGCTCAGTGGTAACTGAAATGCCCTGGTACAAAATCGATCTTTAAAAAGGAGAAAAATGTTGATCTACCCTTGCTGATACATGCATATGATTCTGAAAAACCTATTCAACATAAACAAACAGATTGTGGGGGGTGGGGGCCAGGGGGTGGATGAAGTTGTTTATTCCTTCTCTTCCCAGTTATAACTGCTGGTATTTCTTGGTCATGGTATGGCATTTTTTTATTTTCAAAATCAAATTACATCTAATAGTCTGTTCTAGGGAAGACAAAACAGATTTTGATCTTAAAAGCAACTCAAATGATGAAATCAGAAATAAAGGACAACTAGAAGTCTAAAATCACTTTTATATATGAAGTATTTATATTCTAAAAATACAGCACACTGATGAGTAAAAAATAAAAACACAGCACACTGAACTCTATTTTAATTATGTGTAAAAGAGTTACAATTATCAAAGGGGGCTATAAATTCAATATTTAAAGACTAACATTTATTCATGTATTCATTATTTTATACCATACCAAGTTCCAAAGAGGACTTGAGGATGTTTACATGGACACTTACAAGATATTATAAGCAGATGAGAAAACTGGAGGGAAAGGAAAATTTATCACTTCAAGAAATATTTATTAAGTACCTACTCTGTGCCAGGCACTGGGCTAGGCAGTGGAGATGTGTGGTGAACAAACAGACAAGATCACTATTGTCATACACAATTCTCGTAGTTTATATTCCAGGGATGGCACACTGGAGGAACGACAATAAACAAGCCAATCATTAAAAAGAATGTCAAGTGCTGACAAGTGCTGGGAAGACAAGAGAGTAACATGACGTGATAGGGGGTGGGTGAACCACTTTAGGAAAGCAGACAGAGGAAACCTCTAAGATTACTTTCCCTAAGCCTGAATACAGATATGACGTTTCATATTGACAAATTATTACGAGTCAAGAGATATTTCAGATGACTCTTGAGCTGAAATGGGTGCTGATGAGCTAGGATGGAGCTGGAATGAAAACTCAGGCTATGACTCTGGCTTGGAGGAGGGCACAATTTGCCTCTAAACTTCTGGCGTCCCACCCAAGGAAGGAAACAATTACATGACAAATCTCTCCTCTTGGTCCTGATGAGGCACCATCCATAATGTTTTCCCCAGACTTCAATTAATAATGTAACTGGTTTCTCAGGAATAATTCTTACAATGTCCTTTAAAATATCCTTTTGAAAAGGTCTGATAAATTATTGAGGAGGTGAGTGATGCAAATAAGAAAACTGATCCCAATTCAGATACAAATTCTTGTGACTAACTTAAATCCAGAAAGATTTAAGATGAAAAAAAAAAAATCTCCTAAATCTTAAGGACACACAGAGCTCCTTGACCCTGTGTGCAAATTGGAATCCACTGGGGAGATTTTTTTTTTTTCATTACCCAGAATCCCGGTAGGTGAGGCCAGCACCCTATGGAGGAACAGAGGATAGTTCCCCATAAATAGTTTCTTCCCTCCCCCATAAAGAGTTTTTTCTGAGTTTCTGGCAGATAAAACTCCAACAAGTACCGAGTACAGATATTCTATGCTGTTGTTTAGATGTAGATTCAAATATGTCTATGTGGCTAAAAGAATATCTGAGGTAGAAACAGAAATTATATCCACTTCTAGAAATGAAGACATGTAACAAGTGTTAACACGACATCGATTCACACCTGAGTGAAGTTAGCAAGGGAGGAGACGTGAGCAGGACCAAGAGTTTCTCAAAGAAATGTTAGGATGATTCCACCACAGAGATGAATGGGTAACTACATGTTAAATAAGTAGCATATATTACAGAAGGATTATTTTATTTGGATCTCTAACATTTTCTTTGAGAATTCTTCTCCTAATACTACTGCTTCCTGGTTGTATGACCTTGGGCAGGTTAATTAGCTTCCTTAAGCCTCAGTAGCCTCATCTATAAAATGGATATAATATCTACCTCATAATGATAATACATGTAAATCACTCATCACAGTGCCTGGTACATGCTACATATTCAATAAATATTCATTCTTCTTTTTCATTTCTTTCCCTTAATATTTGCTTTCTAGGGCTTTTATTACCAAAATAAATGTGTATACTTATTGTTACATGAAAGCATGACTAGATGCTCACAGAAGCTATCATTTTGGTTATTAATGATTATGTATCGCTTTTCCCTGAAAGCTTTGATATTTGGAACTCTGGAGCTACTTGCTCTGTGAAGCTACAAAAGATATTCTGTATCTTTTCCTTTGGAGAAAGGTAAGGGTATCGATCCCTGTTTAGCATTTGTTTCTGTTTTATGAAACTTTGACCACAAAAGAATATACATAATTTTGGTACTGACTGTTGAATATTAAAATCTTCAAATTACACAGAAAGATTATAACAATAAGTGTACACATGCAATTCCAAACTAGAACATGACCCTTGAAGAGGTGTTTTTCATCTTTTAAATGTTAAATATCTTTATACAGTCCATTCTCATTCTCAAATTAGTAGAAATGATGCATTCCTACTGTTTCTGCAAGCTGCAAAAAACATAAGGTTCCAACGGGACCAAATGTAAGAAAGCTTTGATCTCACTGCCATTGAACAACATCTAAAGAAATGTTGGTGGCCTCCTGCCATAAAGCCAGTTAAGCATAGTGGTTAAGCCCAGGCAGTGCCGTGGAGTTAAAGTACCTGGGTTTAATCCTTTCTCGGCTACCTACTGGCTTTGTGGTTTTACAGCTGATAAGTACTACCTGTCACATGATTCTTGTGGGACTGCAATGAGTTAATGTGCACCAAGTACTAAGAAAACTGTTGGGTACATAAAAACTAACCACATAAGTTATTGTACTTAAGTATGTTAGTGTACATTATAACATATATGATAATCCTACTATAAACACTTCTCTCTTTTCCTGATTTGTTTCCTTCCTCCTTGTCACCACTCTCCTTACCATCCTTTCCTCTTCTGCTCACTCCCCTCCTTTTATTAACATCCTTTTTCCCTTTGGACCTTATCCATGAAATAATGATAAATGTGGCCTTATCTCAGCCCCACTGGAGCTACTGAGAGCTAGTGACCTTACAGACTACTGCTCTCAATGAACCATGACAAGAAAGCAGGCCTGCCTCCATGTATATACTTAGAGAGGGCTTTATCACTAAAAATGACAGAATACTTCACATTCTTTGAAAGTTGAGAAAGCAAATAAAACTAAGAATGATTTTTACCAAGCCATAAGCTCTTAGAGTCATTCACAGTTTTTCAGGTATAAATGTAAAGAAGTGAAGAGAGGGGCGCCTGGATGGCCCCATCAGTTAAGCGTCCAACTTCAGCTCAAGTCACGATCTCACAGTTTGTGGGTTAGAGCCCCGCGTCTCGCTCTGTGCTGACAGCTCAGAGCCTGGAGCCTGCTTCAGATTCTGTGTCTCCCTCTCTCTGCCTCTCTCCCACTCGTACTCTGTCTCTCTCAAAAATAAATAAAACGTTAAAAAAATAAAAAATAAAAAATAAACAAGTTATGAGAGATGGGTTCTTTTTGTATGCAGTGAGATCATTAGGCATAATTTCAAAGATGCCCCAAACACATATATACAAATTGGGATCTCACAGAGTAAAAACAAGACTTAAAGAAAACTCCCACAATTCTGAATACCATTTCTTTTAACAATTTAATTGTAAGGGAAGGATATTGGTAGGAGAATTTAAAAAAAAATGTGGTAGGAAATGTCTCCTTCCTATTTATAGCAGAACAAACTTTTTACTGGTGGCAAAACTTTATCAATATTGAGCTACTTAGGTTTAACAAATGCCCATTAAGAAAAAAAAAAAAATGCTTGTGCTATCCTTGCAAAATACTCCCAAAGCTATAATTCCTAGGAGCCCTTTTTTTGCCAGAGAAGCAGTACCGCAGACAATTTACCGTGAAGCTGACTCAGTGCTCCCAAGTGAAACAGCACAATTTTAACTACAGCTCATCCATGCTTAGGCACATGTATAAATATACTCATAAAAATGGAGCACACTAGAGGCGCTTGGGTGGCTCAGTTGGTTGAGTGCCCAACTTCAGCTCAGGTCATGATCTCGCCACCGTTCCTGAGTTCAGGCCCCCCCACTGGGCTCTCTGCTGTCAGTGCAGAGACCACTTTGGATCCTCTGTCTCCCTCTCTCTCTGCGCTGCTTTCTCTCTCTCTCAAAAGTAAATAATCCTTTTAAAAAAATGGGAGCACATGACTACTTACCATCTTGCTATACCATCTGGCATTACTGATTATCAAAAGTATGATAATTTACAGATCTGTGTTTTTGGTACCTGACTACTTGAGAAGCTACAACACTATCCAGGGAAAGAGACAGAGAAATGAGTAGCCCAACTATTCACTGAAAGCAAAGACTTATGATAAAAAGAAATTCTGCTATTTATAGAGAAATATCAATGGGTGAAAAATAAATAAGTGAAAATATATGGGGTGAACACATGACAAAATAAACCACCAAATAACTCATCTTTGATGTTACAGTAAATCTGTCCTGCTTAGCTAGCCAAAAAAAAAAAAAAAAAAAAAGGAACCATTAAGGTGCTTTTTCTTTTTTTTAAGAAATTTTTTTTAATGTTTTTTATTTATTTTTGAAGGAAAGAGAGAGACAGAGCATGGGCTAGGGAGGAGCAGAGAGAGAGGGAGACACAGAATTCGAAGCAGGCTCCAGGCTCTGAGCTGTCAGCACAGATCCGACACGGGGCTCAAACTGACGGACCGTGAGATCATGACCTGAGCCGAAAAAGTACGCCTAACCGACTGAGCCACCCAGGTGCCCCTAAGGTGATTTTTCTTAAAAATAGCAATTAAATGATTATCAGTTATCAGTATCAAACCATCAATAAGGCTCAGGAGGCACTATCTTGCCCATATGGATGCCCAGTTAAAAAAGTTTTATCTATTTATCTGCAAACACCCAATTCCTTCAGCACAAATCACTTCAAGGCAGAAGAAAGAAAGACTGAATAATTTGAATATTCTAGTTCCCTGTGCTATTTTACAGGACTGAAATTATTTCAGACTAGGTAGACAACCTTGAGGATACCAAGGTTACCCACAATCAAACATGGTTTCTTGGACTATCATTTCTAGAACTTGATGGCAAAATAACCTTTCATTATGGGTTGATCATCACACTTGGGATAAAAACAAAGTATGCATTCAAGTAACTAACTGGACAGGTAATAAAGAAATCTTTTACAACGTGGGCTCATCAACAGAATTATTATTTCACACCAATCATATTGCCAGTATTTCCCCAAAACTGAAATAAAAATTTCTTTTAAAAATATCAGTATTCTGTGGCACTTGGGTGGCTCAGTCAGTTAGGCATCTGACTTTGGCTCGGGTCATGATCTCACAGTTCATGAATTCAAGCCCCTTCGGGCTCTGTGCTGATAGTTCGGTGCCTGGAGCCAGCTTCAGATTCTTTGACTCCCTCTCTCTCTGCCCCTCCCCTGCTCATGCTCTGTCTCTGTCTCTCGAAAAATAAATAAACATTAAAAAAGTAATAATGAGTATTCTTTTCCATTCAGTGGTTAAAAACTGAAACAAGGACACATTAAGAGTAAAATTAAGGTGTTTTATACCATCATAGTTCTTGTGAGCTTTCTGAAACATTAAGTGATACGTTACTGGTTTCCTTACTGTAGATCAATGACTTTATCTTACCAGGTGTGAAGTAATTCCTGAATTAGGTTAGATGACCTATAAGGTCTCTACCATCTCTAGGACTGTCAGATTCCACTTACTTATGTAAATTTTAGTAATGTGTAATTTACTTCTGGGAATGTGTTACATGCAGGTAATTAGGGCACCATTTTGCATTAAAGTGATGTCATAAAAATTTCTAAATAGTACTCAAGCAGCCTGAGGGAGTAAATGTTATTTAACAAAAACTCATATAATGCTTACAATATACCCAGCATTGCTCTAAATGCCTTATAAACTCATTTATATGGCATTTTCAGTTTACTAACTAAATTCTTAGGAAGCTAATGAGTATGTGAATTAGCATTTACCAATAAATTAGAGTGAACAACCACTTGAACTTACCCTGTGAAATTAAAATTATTCATTTCTAACAATTAGGACCATCCCACAGTATCATGAGTCTGGTCAGTAAACTCTCCTTACTAAAGTCCTTCAATTGCCTTTGGGACAAAGTCCAAACTGCTCCACAAATCATGAAGGTACTGCAGCATTTACTCTCTGCTTTCCTGTTTTGGCTCATCTGTCCCCTAAATCCTAACTATTTGCACCTAACAAAAAAGTGTCCTAATTCCCAAATGTCCATGTACTTCTGCCCCTTTGGTTTGACATGCCCATCCCCTTCCTTTAATCTGGCCCATTTCAGCCTCAAAACACAACTAAGACAGCACCTCCCCGTGAAAGCCCACCCTGCCTGCTCACCTGGGTTAAACACTGTCTTCACTGCCGCCAAAGCTTTCTGTGATCACCTCCAGAAACTCACACAGAAGGGCAGAGTATAACTGCTTATCCATTCATGCACGTTCCCACTTGTCTATAAATTCCTTAAAGGTTTGAAGTGTGTCTCTTACCTCTAAATCCCCAGAGCCTTGTACAAAAATTGGTACACAGTATGAGCTCAAGTAAATAAGTGCCTTTTAAATACACAAACCAACAAATGAATATATAAGCTTTGCAGGCTGATAGGAAGGCATCCCAATTTTATTTCTGAAGAAGAAAGGAAATTACTAAAAAATATCTATGGGTAGCTAAGATGCCATAAATTTTATCTATTTAATTACCAAAGAAATAACAAGGGCCAAATATAATCAGCTTGAGTTTTTAGATCCAATGCCAGCTCTCAATGAATCTAAAAATGCAGGAACACTCCTGAGTTCCCTAACTGTAGGAAAATTTGGCATATGACAACTAAGTCTTTACAACTGTAACTGCCAGATTCAGATCTAGCAGTCAGCGATTTCTAACTGTAGTTTAAGGAGCACGGTAAAATGCAACAGCCCCCCAGGTGATCCAGACATCCAACCAGGTGTTCGGTATATACCTTACTACGTGCCAGGCACTGAGGTAACTACTCGTAATAATTACTTTGATGGTAAGACAGTAGACAGTATCTTCACTTCCAATCCTGACTTGAATAAACAATCTATTCATGCTGTTCAACCTAAATCATACCAGTTCATCCATACCTCACCAAAAGCCAGAGTCATTCTTCCTAACTGTGAGTTTTATTATTTCAAGAAGAAACTGCACAGGCCCAAGGTATCTTCTGCCCCAAGTAGAAAGGCCAATGAACCAAAAAACTGCCGAAGTGGTGCTCCATAAATAGGAGAAAAGAAGGAGGACTGGCCTGTTTTCCAAAAGTGGTGGTCCTTCACCAACATAGTGAAGGGCAGAGGGTACCTGAAGACATTACCAGCATATGGCAGAGATGTGGAAGTTTCCAATTCTAAAATTTTCTTTTTCTATATTGCTACTTCTGTCTCCCTCCTCTCCGAGAAAGACTCTGTGATCTGTTTTAAAGCACTGGCTATATCAGCAAAAATTCAGGCTGAGAAACTACAGGATGAAAGACCCCCTGTCTTCAATGAATAAATCGTAAGGAAAAAATGAAGGAAACAATAGGGGGTAAATTATGCATTAAAGAGATTCAAAAAAATAAACTAATTGCAGTCTATAGACATCATTTGGGTCCTGGATCAAACAAACTTAAATGTATACATATTATATTTACATATATTTATCTAATATACTTAAATATATTTTACATATTTATAATATTTATGTATTAGGTATAATAACAGGGTTACATTCTTTCTTGAAAGAATCCTTTTAGAAGTACAGAGTGAATTTTTTATGAATGAAATGATCTGATCTGCCTCAAATACAAGAAGGGGAAGAAAACAGGTAGGAGACAGATGAAACAAGACTGGCTATGAGTTGCTAATTGTTGAAGCATTATGTATTTGTTCTAATACTCATTCATTATAACATTCTATTTTGCATATGTATGTGAAATTTTTCCTAAGCAAAAGCTGTAAATGAGTGTGAGAATATTCCTCCACAGAAATAATTCTCATTTATTGAAAAATAAGAGTGTCCCCTGTTTCTTCAGTTTTACTATGAAAACAAGTCAAAATGAAAGAGAAGAGGTATTTATCAAACAATTCAAATAATGGAAATCTTCATTAAAGCTTGGCACACTGGACTTTCTACCACAGTACTCAAACTTTAATGGATATTAGTGTAGCCCTTTAAATTAATTTCTTGTATGAGAATTTCAACAGAGCTAAGCATTGGCATTTTTGTGATTTATATGGCATTTTTCTGCTTCCACATATTTTACAGAAATAGATCATATATTATGACTATCACAGCTACAACATACATCTTGAAGTATTAATAAATGTATTTACACACGTGAAAATGTTCAGCTGCCTTTAGGTCAGCAAAACTTACAACATTTTCAACTACACGAACAAGCTCTACCTTAATATGTACTTGCAGGTGAATAAACTGCTTGCCATGTTGATGTATATAAATACAAAAATTGCTTAGAGAGCCCTGAAATAATTACCTAAATTAGCAAGTAAGTTCAAAATAATTTTCAGGCATTATCTGTGGACATGTGATATTGATCTAAATATGGGTAAATGGAATAAACTTAGATTTTTTTAACATATTTTATAAATGCCCAAAAAACAAAAGGACTCAAATTACGCCAAAGGCCCATTGCCAGCGAAGAAATGGAGGAGGAGAGGCCTTTCCTGAAACGTGGAGGTGAATGGGTACATCTCTGGTGTCCATAAATCGAGTGAGCTGAGAACCCTGCAGGTTAGCTTATTTTTACAGTTTGAGTTTAGTTAGGGATGTCTAGGCTTGCCTTTCCATTTTTTCTACGGTACCAACCTTGGTTTAAATCACGTATAAAGTGTTTTTTGAGGATTAAAACAACCACAACAATAATGATGATGCAAACCCTGCCCACACATTACATCCTTTCTTGCCTATGCATGTTTTTTTGCCTGCCGGAGGTGAGAGGGTCTCCGCCCCTCCGCTCAGGATACCGCACTGCCGAAGACATCCCGCACAAACTCCTCTCTAGCAAAGCTCCGGCCTGTGGTGCTTTGAGGGGTTTGTCCCCCCCCCCCCCTTCTTTTTCGCACTGGGAGCGCCATGCACGACTCGCACTAGGGCTGCGCTCCTTCCACCGAAGACACTGCATCTCCAGGGCGACGGAGAGCAAACGTGGGGTCAGGGTGGGCCAGGCCGCGCCCGGGCCCACCCCCCTGGACCGCGCCTCTCACCTGCCCGCCGCCGGGGTGGCCCCGCACCCGCGTGTCGAGCGCGTCGTGTCCAGTTTCGTCTTCACCGCCCGAGCGGTAGAGGAGCCGGAGTGGCACGATGCTCTGGCGCTCCAGGAAGCGGTTTTCGTTCCTCCTCTCCAGCTCCGTCAACGAGGCGTCTCCTCCAGGCAGGACGAGGGTAAGGAGGGAGCGGGGAGAAAAGAAGAAAATAATGACCCTGACCCACACGCGTGTCTCCTGCGGTCCGACGTCTTCTGTAGGAAAATCCCACCGCCCCCTCCCTCCAGGTCCCTATCTGGGAAGGACGCAGAGACACCAGCCGGAGAGCCTTGGACCAGCTCATCTGAGATCATCCAGGATCGGGGCCCAGAAGCACAGCACCCCTCTCCCATCCTCCGCATTCCGCTTCTTCAGAAGAGGAAAAACATGCATTTGACCGAAGGCTTCTAATGCATCTGCGCGCCCCCACACATGTATTTTTGCTTCACTTCTCACCACCCTTCTAAATAAAAAAATCTCCCCGCGCACTCGGGAAACGGGCATGCCCGTTTCCAGTGCGCTTGAGGGCTGCAAAGACTCCTGGAAAATGGTACGTCCCTAAGCCACACAGGGTGGCGAACTTACCTGCCCGACCGCAGCGCGCCGGGGGGCAGGTCCCCAGGGCGCAGAGCAGCAAGAAGGGCACGGACGCAGCCGCCGCCGCCTGCATGGTGCTGCCGTCAGCCCGCCTCGTTCGAGACGCTCAGCTAGCTCCTCATGCCTCGGCAGCAGGGTCCGGCTCCCTCCGCCCGCGCCCCCCGGTTCTCCTCGGCCACCCCCTCCCAGCCCCGGACCGTGCTGCGGCGGCCGTGGCGCTGCAGCCTCCGCCGCGGCGCTGCCTCAGTGCTGCATTGTGCTCCGCGGGTGCTTCCGCTGGCGGGGGGAGCGAGCGAGTGCTGCATTGGGCGGTTGGCTGTAGCTAAGTGGATTCTAGCGCCTCCCACCTCATCCCATGGCAAAGGCTCTGGCGGGCGACGAGCGCTCGGCAGGGAGCGAGCGCCTGGTGCACTCGCCCCCCGCGCGCACGGGCAGGGGCGCGCGCAGGAGAGTCAGCTGGGAAATGTAGTTCTCCGCGTCCCGCTCCTCTCCACTGAGGTGCGGACCGTAGCGACTTTCGGGACCACGAGATCCTCCACAGCCGAAGACCGGAGGGAGGAAAAGGGCAGGGGAAAGAGAGGTCATCCCCGCAGGCCTCCTGCGAAATATCCAACTGCGCCGCTGGATACAGTATTCCTCCACTCCGTACATCCTCAAAGAACCATAATAATGTTTTTCAAAGAGTTACTGGTTACATTATTAACGGGGAATCACTCCCTCAAGAAAACATGGTAAGTTCATCATTCATCGAATACTGATTGAGGACCTACTGTATGGCCCGGTGGCTAAGAACGGGGATACAACCGTGAAAGACATGAGTGTAAGAGGCATGTGCTCTAAGATACAGTTGAGTAAATACTGTTTTTTTTTACAGGACGGTGTGAAAGTGCCCGACAGTGCTTAGAGGAGCATCGTTAACTCAGCCAGGGGAGTCAAGGGAGAACATCAAGAAGCTCTACTGGAAGGATGTCTTGAATATAGCCCAAGTCTCCAGGATACTTTGTTCTTTCTCTGATCTCTGCCTGTCTCAAACCTGTTTGTGAAAACCAGACTTGGGGAACTCTACTTTCTCAGGCTGCTAATTCCATTTTTCTCTAATTCCAAATGTTAGAAACTCTTTTGAAGATAAGACAGTAATACAATACATGTAATTCAGTAATTAGTTATCACCGTAATTAACACTTGTGTAGTGTGATACAGTTTTTCTGGGGTCACATATAATGTCGTTTGATCTTCGGGTCAGCAATTTAATAAGTGTTATTATTCCCATTTCAGAGAGGAGGAAATTAAGGCTTAGAGCTGCACCTTCTAAATACTGTAACCACTAGCTACATGTAACTATTTAAATTTAAATTAATTAAAAGTAAATAAAATTTAAAATTCTGTTCCTCAGTCACACTAACCACATTTCTTGTGCTGCATTTGGCTAGCAGCTACTGTATTGTAGAGCAAGAATATGGGATATTTCCATCATTGCAGACAGTTCTATTGGACCACAGTGGTTTGGAGAACTTAAATGATTTCCTAAGTTCCCGTGGCTTGTTATAGAGTAGACTGGATATCCTGCTTTCAAATCTGAGTCTTTTTCCACATCTTCCTGGTCAAACCCGTGTTTTTGTCACCTCCATCCTGATTCTGGTCCTGTAAAACATGCACAAGAATCTTCCACGTGATGTTCTTTGAAGACGTTTTTCCTTCCCCCGTGGGCAAAAATTCTTTTTACCCTTGCCTTTTGTGACATAGTTCTAGGTTTCCTCATGATCATGATGATTTGAAAATACACTCCAGTATGTCAGTGTTCCAATTAAAGTGTGGTATTCAAAATTAAATACAACTTAGACATGGTTTTACAAGCAAACAGTAGAGAGGGACTCTTTTCTCCCTTGAGGGAACATTCTATCATCTCTAGGTAACCACATCTCACTGATCTTATTGTCATTTCAAAAAAAAAAAAATTCCCCAAATTTTCAAATAAATAAGACACTTAAGAATTTTATATATGACATGCAATTATAACCTGAATAAGATCTAAAAGATTTCAGTCGTACACTTTACACCTTGATGCAGGAGATTCCATAGTAGTTACAGTAAAAGAGAATTAAAACCTACAGGCCTGGAAAAGCCCAATATCTTCATCTTCTATATCATACATCTAAATTCTTAACCCAATTCTCTATGTTGGAATAATTAATTTTACAGGTTTTGTAAATATTGTGCTATTCTAAGTATACTCCATTTTTTTTTTAATTTACACATCTCTTATTGTTATAAGCAATGCCTCCCTGTGCATGTCTTGTAAGCATTTCTCTAAGACAGACACCAGATTTAGGACTTGCTTAGTCCAAAGGGTTTGCACATTTTTTTAAGGTAGTGGATACATGCCTTTATTTATTTTTTATTCTTTTAATGTTTATTTATTTTTGAGAGAGTGCAAGCTGGGGAGGGGCAAAGAGAGAGGGAGAGAGGATCCGAAGCGGGCTCTGCATTGACAGCAATGTGCCCAACGTGGGGCTTGAACTCACAAACCGCGAGATGATGACCTAAGCTGAAGTCAGACACTTAACCGACTGAGCCACCCAGGTGTATCTAGAGACATGCCTTTAAACCATTTCATCTTCTTGGCACAGAATGGGCATCCTGAGAGGCAAGGTAAGCGAGAAGATACCTGCTCTAAACTACACAGTTTCTCCAAGGTGTGTGTTGTTCTGGGGAGGGCCAGGAGTAAGCTTATCCCAGTGTCATTTCAAAACAAAACATCCCATCCTCTAGAGACAGAAATTCTTTGAATCTCTTTGAAGTAATGCTTCTGACTGCATCTTGCCTATTTTGTATATATTTATATTTGATATATAGCTTTTTGGTGAATTTTTTATTTGGTTTCCATCATCTAGTTAATTAACACATTCATCACCTCAAATACATGGTGGGGGTGGGGAGTGGGAACATTTAAGTTCTATTCTCAACAAATTTCAGTCATATAACACAATGTTATCAACTATAGTCACCAAGTTTTATGTTAAACTCTCGAGTATTATTCAACTTATGATTAAAAATCTGTACCCTTTTACCAACCACCTCGCTATTGGGAGGTGGGGACCTCCCAGACCTGACAACCAATTTTCTACTCTCTATTCTAACAAGTTTGACTTTTTTTTTAGATGCCACATATAAGTGATATCATGCAGTATTTGTGTTTGGGGGGCTTATTTCACTTAGCGAAATGCCCTTAAGTTCCATCAATGTTGTTGCAAATGGCAGGATTTCCTTCTTTCTTATGCCTGAATAATACTCTGTGGCATACATACACCATATCTTCTTTATCCATTCAACTTATTTGTATGAGTTAGTTATATATTTTGGATATTAACCCCTTATCAGAAATATGCTTTACAAATATTTCCTCCCATTCAGTAGGTTGTCTTTTCATTTTGTTGATGGTTTCCTTTACTGTGCAGAAGCTTTTTAGTTTGACATAGCCTCAGTTGTTTTTTTTTACTTTTGTTGCCTTTGTTTTTGGTATTAAGTCAAAAAAGTCATTGCCAAGACTAACGCCAAGTTGATGTTAAGAGTGGTGGAGTTGGTTAATAGAACATGGTTCCTTTAGAAGCAAAACGATGGAGAGTAACAAGATAATTTCTCAATATGTCCTTTAAAATAAATCAGCCTCAGGAGGCTGAGGGAAGTTGCTGCAATCAAGAATCATGATCTGTTTCCAGACTTAAGTCAGTTTTCAACCAAGAAACCACTGAAGAAAAAGTCACATCCTCAGAAGAAGGACCCGGCATCACATGGTAAGTACACATGGTAACTATTCCCTCAGCTCTTCCCCAAAGGGACTTACCTCCATTTACCTGGGTAACTGTACTGGGGAAAGGGGGAAGAATACCCAAATAATTGTTGGATGCAGAGTCTCAACTGGCAGTGATACCTGGGACCAAACCACCTGTTATATTGGGTACATGGGAGCCAGCTAATAAATGAAGTCTTCACCAAGCTTTGGCTCATAGTGGGTCAACAGTGTCATTTGCTTAGCCTCTTAATGTTTTATTAGAAAAGAAATATTTGGGGGCACCTGGGTGGCTCGGTCAGTTGAGCATCCGACTTTGGCTCAGGTCATGATCTCACAGTTCATGCTTTTGAGCCCCATATGGGGCTTGCTGCTGTCAGCCTGTCAGCACAGAGCCCACTTCAGATCCTCTGTCCCTGTCTCTCTGCCCCTCCCCTGCTTGTGTTCTCTTAAAAATAAATAAACATTTTAAAAAAGAAAGTAAAGAAATACTTAGTACTTCAGTAAATCCCCCACATTGTATCTCCGGCCTACAGGGTAAGAATTATTATAGTGGACAAGACCAAAAAAAAAAAAAAAAAAAAAAAAAAAGAAGAAAGAAAGAAAAAAAAAAAGACCAAGTTAGAATCTGTGGATCTGCCTCTATCTCTCAGCCAAATAATAAATCAAAAACAATATCCCATGGGGCACCTGGGTGACTCAGTCGGTTAAATGTCAACTATTGATTTCAGCCCAGGTCATGATCTCACTGGTTCCTGAGTTCAAGCCCCACATCAGGCTCTGCATTGACAGTGTGGAGCCAGCTTGGGATTCTCAGTCCCCCTCTCTCACTGCCCCACCCCTGCTTGTGCTCTCTCTCTCTCAAAAATAAATAAAAAAACCTTAAAAATATCTTTTTTCCTTAATTTTTTTAGATGTTTATTCATTTATTTTGAGAGAGAGAGAAAGAGTGTGAGCAGGGGAGGGGCAGAGAGAGGGGAAGAGAGAGAAGCCCAAGCAGGCTCTGTGCTGTTAGAGCAGAGCCTGATGCAGGGCTCGAACTCACGAACCATGAGATCATGACCTGAACTGAAACCAAGAGTCAGACGCTTAACCGACTGAGCCACCCAGGCACCCCTAAAGAAATATACCTTAATATGGGGCAATGGTGATGGTGGTGATGGTGGTGATGGAGGAAATTAATGCACCATCTAAAATGGTGGATTCCCATCCTTTTCATGTGGTTTATGAAGAATAACAGTAGACTACCACAAACTGCACTAAGTAGTAGCCTCAACTGCAGATGCAATGCCAGATGTAATATCCTCTTCATTGGAAGTTAACATAGCCTCAGATAGGTGATATGCAGCCATTGTTTGGGTGGATGCATATTTTTCCATCCCGGCCAGAAAAAAAAGGATCGGGAACACATTGCATTAACAAGGAAAACATTACAGTATACATTTTTAATTTTTTTAATAGAATTTATTGTCAAGTTACCTAACATACAGTGTATATACAATGTGCTCTTGGATTCAGGAGTAGATTCCCATGATTCATCACTTACATACAAGACCTAGTGCTCACCCAACAAGTGCCCTTCTCTATGCGCATCACTCATTTTCCCCTCTTCCCTGTCCCGCATCAACCCTCAATTTGTTCTCTGCATTTAAGAGTCTCTTATGGTTTGCCTCCCTCTCTGAAACTATTCTTCCCCTTTCCATTCCTCCATGGTCTTCTCAAATTCCACATATGAGTGAAAACATATATCTGTCTTTCTCTGACTGACTTATTTCACTTAGCATAATACCCTCCAGTTCCATCCACATTGTTGCAAATGGCAAGATTTCATTCATTCTCATTTCCAAGTAGTACTCCACTGTATATATAAACCACATCTTCTTTATCCATTCATCAGTTGATGGACATTTGGGCTCTTTCCATAATTTGGCTATTGTTGAAAGTGATTCTATAAACATTGGGGTACATGTGCCTCTATGAACCTGCACTCTTGTATCCTTTGGGTAAATTCCTAGTAGTGCTATTGCTGGGTCACAGGGTGATTCTATTCTTAATTTTTTGAGGAAACTCCACACTGTTTTCCAGAGTGGCTATACCAGTTTGCATTCCCATCAACAGTGCAAAAGGGTTCCTGTCTCTCCACATCCTTGCCAACATCTGTTGTTTACTGAGTTGTTAATTTTAGCCATTCTAACCAGTGTGAAGTGGTATCTTAGTGTGGTTTTTATTGATATTTCCCTGATGATGAGTGATATTAAGCATCTTTTCATGTGCCTGTTGGCCATCGGGATGTCTTCTCTGGAAAAGTGTCTATTCATGTCTTCTGCCCATTTCTTCACTGGGATTTTATTTCATTTCATTTCATTTCATTTCATTTCATTTCATTTCATTTCATTTCATTTCATTTCATTTCATTTATTTATTTTTTTCTGGTATTGAGTTTGGTAAGTTCTTTATAGATTTTGGATACTAACTAACCCTTTATCTGGTATGTAATTTGCAAATATCTTCTCCCATTCTGTTGGTTGCCTTCTAGTTTTGCCGATTGTTTCCTTTGCAGTGCAGAAGCTTTTTATCTTGATGAGGTCCCAATAGTTCATTTTCATTTTATTTCCCTTGCCTTCGGAGACATGTCTAGTAAGAAGTTGCTGCAGCTGGGGTCAAAGAGGTTTTTGACTATTTTCTCCTCTTGGGTTTTGATGGTTTCTTGTCTCACATTTAGATCTTTCATCCATTTTGAGTTTATTTTTGTGCATGGTGTAAGAAAGTGGTCCAGTTTCATTCTTCTGCATGTTGCTGTCTAGTTCTCCCAGAACCATTTGCTAAAGAGACTGTCTTTTTTCCACTGGGTACTCTTTCCTGCTTTGTCAAACATTAATTGGCCATACGTTTGTGTGTCCAATTCATGGTTCTCTATTCTATTCCATTGGTCTATGTGTCTGTTTTTGTGCCAATACCATACTGTCTTGATGATTACAGCTTTGTAGTACAGGCTAAAGTCCAGGATTGTGATGCCTCCCACTTTCGTTTTCTTTTTCAACATTACTTTGGCTATTCTGGATCTTTTGTGGTTCCATACAAATTTGAGAATTGTTTGTTCTAGCTCTGAGAAGAATGCCTGTACAATTTTGATTGGGATTGCACTGAATATGTAGATTGCTTTGGGTAGTATTGACATGTTAACAATATTCGTTATTCCAACCCATGAGCATGGAATGTTTTTCCATTTCTTTGTGTCTTCTTCAACTTCCTTCATAAGCTTTCTATAGTTTTCAGCATACAGATCTTTTACATCTTTGGTTAGGCTTATTCCTAGGTACTTTATGGTTCTTGGTGCAATTGTAAGTGGGATCGATTCCTTGATCTCTCTGTTGCTTCATCATTGGTGTATAGAAATGCAACCGATTTCTGTGTATTGATTTTGTATACTGCAATTTTGCTGAATTCATTTATCAGTTCTAGCAGCTTTTTGGTGGAGTCTTTCAGGTTTCCCACGTAGAATATCATGTCATCTGTGAAAAGTGAAAGTTTGACTTCTTCTTTGCCAATTTGGATGCCTTTTATTTCATTTTGTTGTCTGATTGCTGACGCTAGGACTTCCAACACTATGTTAAACAACAGTGGTGAGAGTGGACATCCCTGTTGTGTTCCTGATCTCAGGGGGAAAGCTCTCAGTTTTTCCCAGTTGAGGATGATATCAGCTGTTGGCTTTTCATATATGGCTTTTATGATGTTAAGTTCTGTTCCTTCTATCCCGACTTTCTTGAGGGTTTATATTAAGAAAGGATGCTGAATTTTGTCAGATGCTTTTTCTGCCTCTATTGACAGGATCATATGGTTCTTATCCTTTCTTCTATTAATGTGATATATCACATTGATTGAATTGCAAATATTGAACCAGCTTGCAGCCAAGGAATGAATCCCACTTGATCATGGTAAATAATTATTTTAATATACTATTGAATTCGATTTGCTAGTATCTTTTTGAGAATTTTTGCATCCATGTTCATCGGGGATATTGGCCTGTAATTCTCCTTTTTAGTGGGGTCTCTGTCTGGTTTGGGAATCAATGTAATCCTGGCTTCATAGAATGAGTCTGGAAGATTTCTATGAAGTCTGTTTCTATTTGTTGGGACAGCTTGAGAAGGATAGGTGTTAACTCTGCTGTAAATGTCTGGTAGAATTCCCCTGGGAAGCCATCTGGCCCAGGATTCTTATTTGTTTGAAGATTTTTGATAACTGGTTCAATTTCTTCACTGGTTATGGATCTGTTCAAATTTTCTATTTCTTCCCTTTTGAGTTTTGGTAGTGTGTGGGTGTCTAGGAATTTGTCCATTTCTTCCAGGTTGTCCAGTTTGTTGGTATATAATTTTTCATAGTATTCCCTGATAATTGCTTGTATTTGTGAGGGTTGGTTGTAATAAATCCATTTTCATTTGTGATTTTATCTCTTTGGGCTCCCTCTCTTTTCGAGAAGTCTGTCTAGAGGTCTGTCAATTTTGTTTATGTTTTCAAAACAAAACAGCTCTAGATTCATTGATCTGTTCTACCTTTTTTTTGGATTCTATATTGCTTATTTCTGCTCTAATCTTTATTATTTCTCTTTTCCTGCTGGTCTTGGTGTTTCTTTGTTGTTCTGCTTATAGTTCCTTTAGGTGTGCAGTTAAGTTTTATATTGGGGATTTGTTGTTGTTGTTTCTTGAGATAGGCCTAGACTGCAATGTATTTTCCTCTTAGGACTGCCTTTGCTGCATCCATCCCAAATGGGCTAGACTGTCATGTTTTCATTTTCATTTGCTTCCATATATTTTTTAATTTCTTCTTTAATAGCCTGGTTGACCCATACAGTCGTTAGTAGGATGTTCTTTAACCTCCATGCATTTGTAGGCTTTCTAAATTGTTCCTTGTGTTTGATTTCAAGTTTCGCAGTGTTGAGATCTAAAAATATGCATGGTATGATCTTAATTCTTTTTTATATTTATTGAGGGCTGTTTTGTGACCCAGTATGTGATCTATCTTGGAGAAATGTTCCATGTGCACTCGAGCAGAATATGTGTTCTGCTGCTTTTGGATGAAAAGTTCTGAATGTATCTGTCAAGTCCATCTGGTCCACTGTTTATTGTTTTTCTGCCTAGATGATCTGTCCATTGTTGTAAGTGGAGTATTAAAGTCCCCTGCAATTACCATATTTTATCAATAAGATTGCTTATGTTTGTGATTAATTGATTTAAGTATTTGGGTGTTTTCAAGTTGAGGACATAAACATTTACAATTGTTAATTCTTCTTGATTGATAGACCCCATAATTATGATATAATGCCCTTCTTCATCTCTTATTATAACCTTTAGTTTAAAATCTAGTTTGTCTGATTTAAGTATGGCTACTCCAGCTTTCTTTTGACTTCCAGTAGCATGATATATGGTTCTGCATCCCTTCACTTTCAATCTGCAGGTGTCCTCAAGTCTAAAATGAGTCTCTTGTAGACAGCATATAGATGGATCTTGTTTTTTTGTTTGTTTTTGTTTTTTAATCCATTCCAATGCGCTATGTTTTTTTTGATTGGGGCATTTAGTCCATTTACATTCAGAGTTATTATTGAAAGATATGGATTTAATGTCATTGTGCTGTCTGTAGGTTTCATGCTTGTGGTGATGTCTCTGGTCCTTTGTAGTCTTTGCAGCATTCCACTCACAGAGTCCCCTTAGGATCTCTTGTAGGGCTGGTTTAGTGGTCACAAACTCCTTCAGGTTTTGTTTGCCTGGTAAAGCCTTCATCTCTCCTTCTATTCTGAATGACAGCCTTGCTGGATATTGGCTATTTATTTTTCCTATTCCACACATTAAATATTTCCTGCCACTCCCTTCTGGCCTGCCAAATTTCAGGGCACAGGTGTGCTACTGTCCTTATGCGTCTACCCTTGTAGGTTGAGGCCCTTTTGTCCCTGGCTGCTTTCAGAATTCTCTCTTTATCATTGTATTTTGCCAGTTTCACTATGATATGCCATGGAGAAGACTTATTCTTGTTGGATCTGTAGGGAGTTCTCTGTGCCTCCCGAATTTGGATGCCTACTTCCTTCCCCAGATTAGGGAAGTTCTCAGCTATAATTTGTTCAAGTAAACCTTCTGCCCCTTTCTCTCTCTCTCTTCTTCTGGAACTCCTCTATGATACAGATATTATTACGTTTCAATGAATCACTTAGCTAATTCTCCCCTCATGGTCTAATATTTTCTTATCTTTTGGTTTCAATATTTTCCTTAATTTTATCTTCTATTTCACTTATTCTCCCCTCTACTTCTTCCATCCTTGCTGTCACTGCATCTAGTTTATTTTGCACCTCATTTACAACATTTCTTAATTTGTCGTGACTATTTCTTCATTCCTTGATCTCTGCAGCAATAATTCTCTGCTGTCTTCTATGCTTTTTTCAAGCCCAGCTACTAATCTTAGGACTTTTATTCTAAATTTCTGATCAGATATATTATTTATATCTGTTTTGAGCAATTTTCTCACATTTCTCCAGCGTTCTGGAGCATTTCTTCAGAAACTCAGAAATTCTCCAGCATTTCTTACTGGAACTTCTTTTCAGGAGAATTCTTCCATTTTGTCAGTTTGGCTAGTTTTCTGTCCTTTATGTGTTTTAATAGCTTGTTAGGTGTCCTGAACCTGTGAGCACTACTATATTAAAAAAGAGGTCATACACTGTCCAGGACCTGGCCCTTCAGGAGGTGTTTTTGGAGTGTGTTGCATGCTGTTGTTGTGACTCTGGTTGCTTTATCTCCCTACTTGTAGTGGTGGCTTGGACCTTCCACCAGGTGTGCTTTGATTTGTTCGTTGAAGTAACCCTGCCCTACAGAATGGTTTGGATCAGACACTTCCTACATTTATAGTGTTAACTCAGGGCTATTTAAACTTGTCCTTTGTCATAATTTGAAGAGGATGCCACTAAGAACATCACATTAATCCATTGTATTGATATATTTATCAGGCCATATGAATAATAAGTTACTAACACACTGGAAACTTAGGTGAGGCATGTCTTCCAGGGGGTGAGAGATGTATCCTAAGAAAGTTCAGGGGACTGTCACATCAGTAACATTTTTTAGAATTCCAGTGGTCAGGGGCATGCCAGGACATCCCATCCAAAGTAAAGGACAAGTTATTTCATCCTGAACTTCCTAAACATGAAGGAAACAAAATGTTTGCTAAGCCTCTTTAGATTCTGGAGGCAGAATGTTCCAAATGGGAGTACCACTTCCATCCAAGGGCATGAAAGGCTGCCAACTGTGAGCAGAAAATAGCTCTGCAGTCATATAACCAGGCAGGTTCAAAGGTTTGAGAGGTATCATTGGTAGAAAAACGAGTTTATGTAAAGCCCCAATAGGGAGATGACAACTTTCCCTAGGAGGCTTAGAGTAAGGCCATGCCATCTTTAGTGAATAATTATGTATTTTTGGAAAAATGAAAAGTTTGTTCTATGAGATGATGACATGAGATGAAGTACCTGTCTGTGGGGCAAAAACCATCATGTGGTCACAACTGCCAATCATGAGCTTAGGTTCTGTCAGAACGATCAAGTCATAAAATTGGGCAGATGTACCAATAATCCATTGTAAAATGGAATTGGTACATCCAGGATTGAGCTAGATCAAGACCAGAGAGCTCAAGGAATGAACAGGCAGCTGAGAGCCCCATGTCATACATTGCTATTGCATCAGTACCTCTCCCTCGGGTCATACCTACAGGTGTATGGGCCATCCCTTTGGACCAGATGAAACATGAGGAAAACCCAAACTTGGTTCATGGATTAGTTGCTTCTGTGGGTGGAAGTTTAGAATGGATGGTAGTTGTCGTACATCTCCACTCAGTGGTGACATTGAAAGCCAGTCACAAGAGAAAATCTTCCTGATGGGCAGAGCTTCAAGTGGTATATCTGGTCATCCCCTTTGTAGGGAAAGAGAACTGGCCTCAGTTTAAAATATATATGGACTGCTGAGCAGTGAGAAATGACATATGGCTGTAAAGGGACTTGGGGAAAAAAAAGATCTGAAGAAAGAGTACAAGGGGTATAGGCACATGGCACATGGAGGTGGGCGCAAAGTGTGAGCATGTTCATTACTGTATGTTAATGCCACCCCAATGCTGGCACAATGGATACATGAGCAAAAGGATTATGGTGGCAGGAAAAAAGTCACATATAGATTTGACAGCATGGGTTTCTATTCACTGAAGCAGACCTCGTGTTTCTGCCATTGCCAAGAGGCCAACCTGCCAAGGAACAGACACCAACACTAACATGGCACAATCCCTCAAGATCAGACACCTGATGGCAAGTTGATCACATCAGGTACAGTAACAGAAGCTGAATGTGATTTATTATACATTAAGCACAACCAAGTGAAATAAACTAATATACAGGGACTTTGATAATTCCCATTTGCTTTCTTCAGGAGGGAATTGTGACATTCTTCAATAGATGTGGCTGTCTTAATCTGGTTCTTACTATTTAAGTCTTATTTTTTTGGTCACACAGTTTTCCCAGTGTTCAAAATTGGAGTATCTTTTTCTTGTTTGTGTAATACACTTTGTGTCAAGATTCTTTATGCATTTTTAATTGCCCACTGCTCTTCCCAGGCTTTTCCCTTTTTTTGCATGATATTGTAAGGAGGCTACTTCCCTCTAATATTGCCTACAATATTAATGCTAATTAATGGCCTTTATCAGTAAGGGTCTGGTTCTAATTTTTGACATTACTTGTGTAAAATCACTAGTCCATATAGTCATGTAGGTGGGCATAATGTGGCTTCTTTATGCAAAGGTTGGAATCTGTGGAAACACGGATGCTATACTACTTGTGTAACAGCATTAAACATTCCTTGTAACTAACACAGCTAAAAGACTAATGTCCTTTCATTTGATCTAGTTGCCTTTGTACTTTACCATTCCTTCTCCTCAGTCTCTGACCTACTCTCCATTATGTAACAAATGATGAAATCACAGCATATGGTTCATGCATTACATTACTGGTCACAGCACAGAGTTCAACACCACCAAGTCTATAGTGGCTGATATCTAAGGTAATTTGACTCCACTTAATCTTTTGAGTAACCTACTGTGTAACCAGCATTCTTTCAGACCTTTTAATTTGGCAATCCCATGATTTAAGATCCGACTAGCTCAGTGAAGGATTAGTTTACATTATGCTTGAAAAATCTTTCTATCTCCTTCGGGAGAGGATGGTCTTCCTCATATTTCACTCCACTAATGAAACATAGCATTGGAATGATTCTTAATTGAAAAGTGAAACAAAACTCTTTGGTCTCACATTAACCAAACTATATTTATAGAAATTGATATTTAAATAGATATAACATTTATTATTTTAATATATCTTTAGATAGAATAGTATTAACTACACACCCATCCTAGCACCAGTGTTTAAAAAAACCTTAATTTTTATCTGATAGCATAATAATCTCACATTTCCAGAGATAAGGATTCAAGTTCAATGGTTTTATGTTTAAGTTTTATACATAAAATCTTGTTTCCTTTAAAAGTAGGTAATTTTGTCTTGACATTCATCAAATTATTATCTACAAATTATTATAACATTAGAATTAATAACATCTATATATGGCTCCATTATTTTAATATACTAATCTATACATGCAAAGAAGTCACTGGCTTTAAAAACCATTTAAAAGATTCTACTAACATGTAAAATACACCTTTGCTAGAACTGCTTGTTACCTCAGAAAATTAAACATTCATTTTAAGTCACAAAATCACACTGTCTTTACTGGTGCTGTTTCTAGTTACTCCTAGAAAAAGAGCCACCAACTTTGAAAGCTGCACTGTTGCCCACAGCTAAAGTTAATTAAGGTGCCTTTTTTTTCCCTTCACACCTTTCCACTTCAATGCTCTTGTTATCAAAGAATTAAACTTATCATGTACTTGCTGGGATTTGTTTGTCTAGATGCTTTTGGCAGAGGCTGTCACTTTTTATCAAGCACACCAAGTTTTCTATCTACCCTGCTGAGGATTTGAAGCTTCCTTCTTAAGATGCCTTGCTACATTAAAAATATTAAGTGTCTTTTTGTGAACAAATCTGGGAACCAAACCATAGTTAAGTAAACACAACCGCAAAGGCACCTTGGCCAGGTGACCATGCCTTGGTAAAAGTTAAGAGAGAAAGTATTCATACTTCTACATGGCTGCTACCTCATACGCACTACTTACTGCATACTGGAGGCTCAGTCACTACCTGCCACCCTCCCCTTGGTTGGGCACCCATCTGCACTGCCCAGCTCACACAAATTCTATGTGGTGGTCCTGCTACCCACACACAGAATTTGAGCATTTCTTAAAACCTGACATACTCATTATGAAGATCTTGGAGGACAGTATCTTAAAGCCCAGTGTTCAAAATAATAGTTCAAAAATGGTGTCAAAATAAAGTTTAACACTTTTAACTACTGGAAGGGTTCAGTTCGAGTCTTTTACTCCTTATTAGATACAACTAAGGCAAACAGAGCCACTGCAAATTGAAGCGACTATCACTCTAAAGTCTAAGGATCATAGAGCAAGTTTAAATACCTTTTAATTATTTGGAAAATTAAGAGAAAAAAATACCTCCTACAAATAATTTCCCAAGTTTCATCTAGGTTTTTAGAAGGCTATCTATAAAATCTGACATAGATTTACATACACACATGCATTTGTGACAGAAAATGCTATAGTAATTTACAATGCAAACAAGGATTGCATGAATGCACTGTAAAAGAGTATTTCAGTGATCCTACTTACTTAAGGTACCAGAGGGACCAAAAAGGTGATGAAAAGCTACTATTTCTCACTGACACTTTCCACACAGTCAAAACACACACATCAGAACATATAAACGAATACACTAGGAACCCTACAGGGTTTCAAATAATTAAGACTGGTAATCAAAGTTAATTTTTAATGACAATATATTCAAAAATATTCAATGGCACCAACTTTTATTGTGAAAATGTCATTAGCTATAAATGCCTCTCCTGGAAGAACACACTCAAAGGCAAACGCCTCTACCATCTAAAGATTGAATGGTTGAAATTTTTCTTGTATTTGACTATTTTTTTCCCCTCAATTATTGAGTTGCTAAGTGCCCAATCAAAGGCAATCTTCACAATGCTTCAATACTTTTATTTATAGTTCAATGCCATCCTCCCTCTTTCATTTCCTGATACCAAATTAGGGGATAATGAGTCATTTTGGAAGAAAATCTTTCTAAAGGTGAATAATCAACAATGGGAAATTTATTCCATATAGTAGTTTGGCTAAGTTTTTCCCTTTATGGCTTCTATTTATCTCTTCAAATAACCTAACTCCTTGGTGCCAACACATGAGCAGGGTCCACGTAGGTCAGTATCAAGTAATAATGACTTCCAAAACCCAAACACAAATTAATACGGTTTTTCCCTTTTGTGTGAAAATTAGGTTTTTAAAAGAAATATTCTCAGGTTATCATGGGAATCTTATTTTAATAGCCTTTGGAAAGAACTAGACTATCCAAATATATAATGCTAAATATTAATATACCCAAAATTTCACTTGAAGTTCAGTGACATAAAACATTATTCATAATTCTTAAAACATAGGGTGTAAAATAAGTCACAAGTTTATTCTACAATTTTCCTATAAAAGGTATCCAATTCTGTAGAAAAATGCAAACATCACCTTTATTGTTAATATTTACACTTAGTTCTGTAAACAAAGGTGGCAAAAAGAAAATAAACTAAGCATTCTCATACACATTATTAAAATTTTCAAGAATATGATCTTCATCACTTCTGAAAGGTATTTATTTCAAGTCTAAAAGCCAGTAAATGTAGAAGTTGAAGGGGAAGAGAAAAACACTGACAACAAATTATTTGAATTTTCTTCTTCCCAAATATCTAAAACATCACGTATACCACTGTTTTCAGTGTAGCTTGTGAAACCCAAAAATTCTGACTTCTCTTCACTAGTCTGAAACAAGTCTAGTAGAGATTGTACTGGTGAACTACAAATTCTGTTTCCTTCTTGTGTAATAAATTCAGTTCTTTTCTTATCTAATTCCACATTTGGTTCCAGATTTTCTTTTTTATTTCTTCCTAATAATATTTTCACTTTCCGATGGATCTTACCAGAAGGTAAACTATCCACATTGTTGAAGTTGCATTCACTGGGTTCCTCAGGGGGACTTTGAAATGGAGTCTGTGCCTGAACTGTTAGGTGCTCCTGTGAACTGTTTATTGCTAACAGACCAGAATCATGACCAACTATTGAATGAAGGTCCTTTTCCTTCACATCCTTTGCTGGAAAAAGCACAGTATCTGACTTTTGTTTTGGTTGAGATGCAGTATTATCCATACTGACGTTAGAAACTTGTACAGATGTCTGTAGCCTACATGGACAGCGATCTACACTTAGTTCTTCTAAGTCACTTTCATTTATCATTAATTTATGTTCAGAAATGTCAAGAATACATCCCTGTTTATTTTTATGTGGAGGTAGATGTGTAAAATTTTGTTTTAGGTCATTTTCAACTGGATTTAACTTGGAACATTTACTATTTGCTTTCTCATCGAGTCCTCTCAATTCACTTGAAGGGCAGGGGATGGATTCTGAAATAAACACAAACTTCCGTTCAGGTTCCTGGACTTCTTTATACAGGAAACGCTGCTCAACTACCTGTACATTATTTTCCTTGACGTCTTTCTGAGAAGTATGTTGCAATTCTAGCTTTTCTTTTGGTTCAGACCTTTTCAAGATACTTGCAGTAATAGGAGAAAGGGATCCAATACTGTATTTTATTCTTTATAAAACAAAAAGAAAAAGTTAAATTGCTATAAAAATTCCTTAGTTTAAAGTCAAATTAGTATCTTTTAAAACTACTTATGTAGCTTATTTAACTTAGACAATAATACAAAAATACTGAAATCTTAACGCTTAGCCAAATTTACTTTAGATGTCTCTAAAGTAACAAAACTGATATAGCTGAAAACTCTAGTGTACCCCCCTCTTCTTATCTGTGTTCTTCCCCTTCTTCCCAGAGGGAACCAGTTATCTTACTTAAATGTGATGTTTACAACTACTTTAACCATATAATTCAAACAAAGAGGACAGTAAAGAGATATGGGCCTTCTCCCAATATTGTTCTCATTATCCTGAAAAATATCCTAACTTCTATGGTTTCATTTACATTAATACTGTCTCCTCATTTTACTTAACAATGTGGGGAATGAGTATTGGGACCTAAGGCAGAAACATATTCCCCACTTATATATATTTAAGTGTAAAATATCTAAGAACATATGGAGTCAGAAACCTGGTATCTTTATACTCTAAAAATGACAAAATAGTAATCCTGAAGTTTCACACATGTATTTGACCTGAAAACCTCTTCATGGCGTCTCTTAATATCCTTGGTATGCTAGTTTGTATTACACAATCCTACTAAATTATATACAGAGAGAAACTTACCAGCTCACTACTTATGTTTTCTGTTCTACATGTCACAGATAACACAGAGAAATATAAAATTCAGCCTGCCCTTTCAAAACCAGCAAGGACCATTTTATATTTATTTTGTTTATACTTTCACTCAAGAATTCCTCTTGAACAAATGGAGTATTAAAAATGTAAAATTACTAGTCCAATACTGCTCTCTCCTTTAATGTCTAGAGATGTTTAGGTGATGTGCATACAGATGAAAATTATGCAGATAATATAATTAAGGAAAAACCAGTCTATATTTAAGTACTAGTTCAGAATTTGCTGCAGATTAAGTTTTTAGGGAATTCTGAATTCTTACAGTAACCCACATAGTTATAGTTTTTTTCTTTTAAGAGAGAGTGAGAGCATGAGTGGCAGGGGGATGGGGGGGAGGCGGGGGAAGAAGGACAGAAGGAGGGAGGGAGAGGGAGAGAGTAGAGAGCAAAGGGAGCGAGGGAGACAAAAACAGAGAATCTTAAGCAGGCTCCACACTCAGCACAGAACCTGACATAGGGCTTGATCCCACAACCCTGAGGTCATGACCTGAGCAGAAATCAAGAGTCAAGGCTCAACCAACTGAGCCACCCAGGCGCTCCCCACATACTTTTAATAATTGAAAATATGGCTCCTCTCCAAATATCTTAAGTCAATAATAAACAACCATTCTGAATGTTACAGAAATAAATTTAGACTGTTCTACCTAGATATAATCAAAAGACTTTGCAGTTAATTTTCTGAACCTGTACCTTGATATATTTTCTAATCTTCCTTAAGCCTTAAGAGTAGACTAAAAACAGATATAAGGACTGAACAGCCTAATGAGTTACTATAAATTTTAGCAAGTGAAAGCATGTCTTTTTATTTTGGATTTATGGGAATAATCTAACCAGGATCATTTAGTCAAAGTGCAGTAAACTGCTAATGAACAGTATTGTATTCGTATTTCAAAGTTCTGTTAAGTACTATTAGTCAATATTATTGGCAAGTACAATATAAGAAAAAAAAAACTTAGTCAAAGTATAAAGACTTAACAGAAGTAAGTAGAAGAAGGTTTATTTAAACTCCTTAAGATTAACTAAAAATTCTAGCTCTTTTAGTCTAAGAAGATGGTAAACTTTATGGTCCCAGACCAGGGACTGACAAACTATATAGCACATGGACCAAATTTAGTCTATCATTTATATATTTTTCAATAAAGCTTTATTGGAACACAGCCACACCCACTCACTTACATATTGGATGTGGCTGCTTCCACTGAACAATGACAAAGCTAAGTAGTTGAAATAGGTATCTTATGGTTCACAAAGCCTAAAATATTTACTGTTTGCCAACTCCCCTTCTAGACTATAACAAGACTTGAAGACCTTAAAAGTAATCTAAAGTAAGCACTTTTGGTAGTGAAGAGGGGATGGGAGTGGGGAGAAAAGAAGTAATCAGTTCTTAATCATTTACATCCTGAAAAGATATATTCCTTCTAAGAACGAAAAACTGATTTATTTTTAGTTTAATGAAACAGCTTAATATTCTGGTAAAATTTAAAACTTAGGTTGATATATTACCTTTTATTTCTAGGCATGTCTCTTTCATATTCCACAAAGTCAAAAATTAACTTAGATACAATATCATCAACAACTTGATAGTGATTACTCTGTGCAAAGTTTTTATGTTGCTCACTTAGAAGATGCTAAAACAAAAACAAAAATACACATAAATCATATAATTATATTCTTAAACGAACAGATTCCTTTTTGTTCAAGCTTTCTAATATTTTCATGCCCCTAAGATTAGGTTTCTCATAACTACTCCAGAGAAATATCCTTTACTAGAACTTCAAAGAATGTTAAGTAAAATAAATTTGTGGTTTAAATGGAACTACAAATAAACTACATCAGAAAATGAAGATAAAGATGGAGAAATACAACAGTAACATTTAGCATTTAGAGTGTGCTAATACTCTTAAGACAGTATTTCCCTTTATTTTATTTCATTCTTACACAATTACCACTAAGTAAATATGGTAGGGCCTGTAAAATATTAAATGAATGAAATGTTACAGTTTAACATATAGGAATCCAAAAGGCGATTATAAAAACAAGTGAAATAAATGCTGTGAGGTACAAAAAAAGAAAGAATTCACTATTGAGGAACACATTTGAGAATGAGCAAGTAAACCATCTCAATTACCCAGTGCTTATAATGGAGAATATGGAAATTATATTCTCAGTCTTTTTTTTTTTAATTGAAGTTTAGTTGACAGTTATTCTCAGTCTTAAGTGTGGTGCAGAATAGTAAACAAGTTCAGTGTACTGGGATAAAACTCAAAGGAAACAAAGTTTCTGCTAAATAGGTGGAATCTCCAGGCTAATTCTATTATTTCTCTGTCAGCTGATAAGGGAATTGCACCTAGAAGGCTGTACCAAGTGACTGTGCAAGAACCTCACTTCCGTTTCTCTAGTTTCATGTAACTTTTGATGATTTAACTGTATTTCCAAAAACTAAAGTCTCCAGTGATTACAAGAAACAAAAGTATTCTGGACTATTCCTTCCTAAGTTGCAAAATTGCCCACATACAAATTATCTATGCCCAGTAATGTTAAACAAATGAGAAATGATTAAAATGTAAAAAGAAACATTAACTTTTAAGTTTAGATTCCATTTACTCATGTCTTTAGGAGAAAGAAAATTAATTGTAATAAATTAAGAAAGCAGTCTCCCAACTTTTATGTAGCTGTCCTCTACCTCCACCTACCTCTTCTCTGAAGTCCTGACTTAAATGTCACTTTTTCAATAGAGTTTTCTATGTCCCTTATCCAGTGTTAAGTACCCTCTCATTATTTGTTACCATTGCACTGTATACTTCACTTTTTTGATACTATCCTACTTGCAAAGGCATGTTTTGTATCAATCTTCTCTCTCATACCATAAAATATCTAAGGGAAAGGAATATGTCTGCCTTGCTTGTTGCTTAATCTCCAGTAATCAAATCTGCTAAATGAATGCCTTGATACAGGTGGAACTGAATCCCTAAAACCTAAGATTCAGAAAAACAAAATAATATTTTCTTTATTCTCAGCAACTAAGAAACAGATACATAAAAACTGTAATAACAAATGATTTTAAAATATAAATCCCAACATCTACTACTTTTCCTTCCTTGTGTCAGTGACCAGGTTTTCATTTTTCAGTCCTAACATTTTTTGAATATTAAATGAGGATCACAAATTGGTATTAAAGAAAACATCCATTAGAGATTATTCCATTTTAATAACAGCAAAGCAAAATTTCAGGACCAATCTATAACTTAAACTTCAAAATGATTTTTTTGGGAAGGGGAAATATTTCTAAGATAGTTTTAGCTTCTTCTGATTAAAAATAATTTTAGGGCTCCTGGGTGGCTCAGGTTGGTAAATTGTCTGGCTCTTGACTTTGGCTCAGGTCATGATCTCAAGGTTCGTGGGATCGAGACCCACATCAGGCTCTGTGCTGACAGTGCGGATCCTGTTTGGGATTCTCTCTCTCCCTCTCTGTCCTTCCTCTGCACATGTACAAGCCTATATACCCAGTATTTTCTCTGTCCCTCTCTCTCTCAAAATAAACATTAAAAAAAATAATTTTAAAGTAACCCTACATTTCTCCTTTATTACATAAATAAAACACAAAATACTAACACAAAATACTAATATATTTTGGGTTATAAAACAATCAAACTTCAACTTAGAGTCTAAAAACAGAAATAGCTTATTTCTTAGATGTTTATAAATATTATTCTTTCTCCTTAAACTTTTTCACCACCTTCTACCAAACTAAACACCAAACATACATATCCACTAAAATGACCAACTCAAATAATAACACCTAAAATTTAATAAACACAGCTCCCACCACTGTCCAAGGTCACACAAACAGGAAGCCAGGATTCAAAGCTGGGTAGCAGGATCCAAACAAAGCTTTCGTTTTTTTTGTTTTTTTGTTTTTAATTTATTTATCACTTTACAAACTGCATCTTCATCCCGTACCCCTTCCAATTATTCCATTTCTCTTTCTGATAATTCAAAGAATTCTACTTTCTTCTCATCCTCCTATTAGTTAATCATATGCTCATTTTTTAATTCCTCAGGCCTGAAGCATCTTCTCTTACTCCGAACATCCAATCCACTGGCAAATCCCCTTCACCCCATCTTTAAATATATCCACAATCTGACCAGACCACATCACTTCCACTAGGTCATCACTACCAGTTTAATGGTTTTTTCAATCCCATCAAATCAGTTTAATTTAGCACTTTTGCACTGCTTATTTCAATATCCATGAGTCTTGTTCCCTCACTTCCTAGGTTTCTCCTTCAATTTCACTTTACTGAATCACAATATTGCATTCAATATTCAGTTATCTAGGTTTTCCTTATGTAGTCTAAATAAGTATCAACACTCCCATTCCTGCTTTACAGTTTCTCATAGCACTGATCTCATGTTCTTTTTACTTTTCTTACCATGTGGTTACCTATCCCCCACCCCCTTCCATAGAATGTAATTTTCACAAGGGTAGGGAATTGGTCTCTCTTGTTCAATGCTGTTTGCTCAGAGTAGTGACTGGTATAACACAGGTACTTAATAAATATTTGCTGAGTTAATGAATAAAAATGAATTTTTCAAAATATTATTTTCTCACTTTGGGTTCGTAAAATTTAAGATAATTCTATAAAAAAGAAATACATGCTACTTACAAGTTATGAACCACAATCAGAAAAATAAGCTAAAATTTAAATAGTAAATATTCATAGTTTTAGAAATATCAACCCCCTAAGTATAAAATGACACTTACAGTTTCAAGATCTTCATATTTCTGCAAGCAACATTCACAGTATCCTTTTTTTTTCTTCTCTTTCAACTGGAGTTGAATTGGGATTCCACATTTATTGCCATCTGTTTGGATTCTGATAGAAATATACGGTAAAAGAGTTAACTCCTGAACATTAAGAAGTAATTTATAAAGTGTACCGTCCTCACCTATCAAACAATCTGCTATAATCTCCAGAGATTTATATCAATAAATACTTTTAAATATATTTCTTTTTAAGAAATTAAGAAGCAAACTAAGAATGCAGTAATTATTCTGTAGAATATTGTAGATTACTTAGGAGATATAACACATTTTAATCGTAAATATCTGTAAGCCACCCCTCAACCTCAATCTATTGATCTGTCTAAATCTGACTTAGAAGAGATTCAGACTTCTAATCTAGCAGAGAGCCATTAAAAATACACAAGGGGTAAAACCGTAACAGTGATCAAACAAACACACACACACACACACACACACACACACACACACACACACCCCACCATGGCTAAATGAATTATTTTAAATATTTGCTTAAAACGAAAAAAATCACTTAAAGGTTAAACCAACCTTAGTTTAACCTGCGTTTGCTTCTGGATGCTAGATGGCTTATCTACATCAAATGGACTGGAGGGCTTCTGAATAGAATAATTTATAAAAGGCATATTGGTCAGCTGAAGATAAAATGGTCTATAAAGTCTAAAAAAGTAAAAAGACAAATACATGAAATTCTTTAGGGTGAAAAAATAACACAACTGAAGTCTTCTATTTCAAAAACATGGAATTCATCTAGAATCTGAAATAACAGAAATCAGTTAGGCTTTCCTTCCCAATTCCTAGACCTAATTCTTTTCTTAAAAACAAACATTTTAAAAAGAATATGGTAAAATAACACAAAACTTACTATCTTAACCATTTTTTTTTTAAGTAATCTCTATGTACAGCATGGGGCTCAAACTCATGAGCGACATCAAAAGTCACAGGCTCTACTGACTGAGCCAGCCAGGTGCCCCTATTTTACCCATTTTTAAATGTACACTTCAGCTGCATTAAGTACATTTACAGTGTTTTCCAACCATTAACACTGTCCATCTCTAGAACTCTTCATCTTTAAAAACAGCAATTCTCTACCATTAAACAGTAACTCATTCTCCCTTCCCCACCAACCCTTGAGACATGTCATTAAATGGAATCATGTAGTATTTTTCCACTTATTTCACTTAGCGTAATGTCCTCAAGGTTCATCCATGTGTCAAAAACTAATTCCTTTTTAAGGCTGAATAATAACCATTTTATGTATATACCATATCATCCACTCATTGGCTGATGGATATATGGATTGCTTCTGCTGCTAGGCTACTATGAACAGTACTACCACCAACATGGAATGTGCAAGTCTTGCTTTCAACTCCTTTGGATATATACCCAGAAGTGAAACTCCTAGATCATATCATAGTTGCAATTTTATGAAGAACTTCCATACTGTTTTCCATAGTGGTCACACTATTTTACAATCCCACCAACAGTGCACAAGGGTTCCAATTCCTCCACATCCTTGCCAATACCTATTATTCTGATTTTGTTTTTAATAACAGCCATCCTAATGGTGTGCGGTGATATATATCTCATAGTGGTTTTGATTTGCATTTCTCTGGTAATTAGTGATGTTGAACATCTTTCCACGTATTTGTTGGCAATTTGTTTGGAGAAACATCAAGTCCTGTGCCATTTTTAAAATCTGATAATTTGATTTTCTGTTGGCTTTTTAATATTACATTTTTTAAATTAAGTTTTTAATTCCAGTACAGTTAAAATAGTTATTACATCAGTTTCAGGTGTATAATATAGTGATTCAACAATTCCATACATCACCGAATGCTCCTCCTGTTTGCCCCAGGCATTATGCAAACTATAGTTTCTATGCTGCCTGTTCGCAGGCTGCTGTCTCTTTAAGGGCAGGAACCTAGCTATCACATGCCCTTCCAACTCACTAGTAAGTCAGCTGACTTTTAAATCTCTAAGATCCAAGTCCTGCTGGTTATACAAAATCAGGGAACTCAGCTGTTCTGGTTTTCAAAGCCAGATATTATAGGGATTCATCCTCCCCTTGTGGGCTGCTTGGTGCTTTCACCTCTCCAAGCCAGGGCCTGCAGCTCCCAATCACCATTTCTGCCCTTTCTAATCTTTCAGATGTGGCTTCTTCTCCACATCTAGTTGTGAAGTTTGTTCTGCCAGTCTTCAGATGGTTCTCTGGTTTATTCATTCAGATGCAAGTGCTAACTAGTTGTAAACATGGGATAGGTTGAGGATCCTCCTCCACTATCTTCCCAAGCTCCACCCCGACCCCCCATATTACACTATATTAAAGGATTTAAAAATATCTTCTCCCATTCCATGGTTTGCCTTTTCACTGCTGTGCACAGGAATTTATAATTTTGATCTAATCCAATTTATTTTATCTTTTGTTGCTTGTACTTTTGGTATCATATTCAAGAAATCATTGCAAAATCCAGTGTCATAAAGCTTTCCCCTTGTTTTCTTCCAAGAGTTTTATAGTTTTAAGTCTTTGATCTATTTTGAGTTAATTTTATGTATGGTATAAATTAATAGTCCAACTTCATTCTTCTGCATGTGCATATGTAGTTTCCCCACTACTATTTGCTAAAGACTGTCCTTTCCCCACTGAATAATGCTGGCAACCATTTGACCATACGTGTAAAGATTTTACTTCTTAGCTCTTTATTCTTTTCCATTGGTTTACACATCTGTCTTTATGTCGATAATAAGTTGTTCTGATTACTGTAGCTTTTAGTAAATTCCAAAATCATGAAGTCTAGATCTTCAATTTTGTTCTATCAAGATTGCTTTGGGTGTTTGTGGTCCCTTGCCATTTGGTATGAATTTTAGGATGTATTTCTCACTTTCTGCAAAAAACGTCATTGGGATTTTGACAGGGATTGCACTGAATCTGTAGATCGCTTTGGGCAGTACTGACATGTTGGCAGTCTGAGGTATTCCAATCTATGAACTTGGGATATCTTTCCATATACTGGTGCCTTCTCTAGGCCTAACTTTGAATTGCATTTTTTCTCCTCATAGTAATACGTTTCATAAAAAGAAGCACTCAACACATCTGTCACCTCAATGAGTACCCAAAATTAATCACACATGTCTAAAGGAGTAACTAAAAGGTTAAGAAAAAGTTATCTAATTCTCATGTCAAATTAATTTCCTTGTATACAGTCTTCATTAAGATTACTCTTTGAAACTTCAGAATGAGTTCAAGAAAACTACTAAAGGTTATTCTCAGATTTTGTACTTCCAAATATTACCTAATAATTTCTTTCTCACAAAGTACAAGCAATCTTTAAACAGTATTTCTAAATCATTAGGTACTGCATTTAGCTAGCAAATCATTATTTGAAATATTAAAAAAATGAGCTGGTTTCATGACTGCTCTAAACCAAATATTTCAAGGAATTATCATCTACAACATACTGAAACTAAATTAAGCTAAAAATTGCTTAATTTTTGAGGAAAAATTAACACTACTTTTTCCACCTTGTGCACCTGCCTATTAGTATAACTCTAACAAAGAGACCTAATAATATTAGTGGAGATAGCTTAATTAATTAGATTTTTTTTCTTTTAACTGAACTTAGATACTTACTGGCTCATATCCTCCACCTTTACAAAAGGTTTTTTAAGTCTACCTGCTTGAGAACAAACAAAACATTATTATTAGATATGTATAAATCCAAGAAATTAAAAAAAAATACTCTGGCTAAAAATCCCACCCAACTATGTACAGGTCCTCAATTTACAATCAGGATCACCTCAATAAACCCATTTTAAGTTGAAAATATTTTAAGACGAAAATGCACCTAACCTATCAAACATCATAGCTTAGCCCTAGCCTAACTTAAAGCATGCTCAGAACACTTACATTAGCTTATAGTTGGACAAAATCATCTAACCCAAAGCCCAATTTTATAATAAAATGCTGACTATCTGATGTAATTTATTGAAAACTATACTGAAAGTGAAAAACAGAATGGTTTTAAGCATACTGGTTGTTTACCCTTACGACCACGTAAATGAATGGGAGCTGCAGCTCCCTGCCGTTGCCCGTCATGAGTATTGTATGGCATACTGCCAGCCTGGGAAAAGGTCAATATTCAAAATGTGAAGTACGATGTCTACTGAATGTGTATTACTTTTGTAACATTGTAAAGATGGAAAATTATAAGCCAAACCATTGTAAATTGAGGACCATCTATATCCATTATCCATTTCATTTCAACTCAAAGTTTTAAGCCTCAGGTGAGATATTTTACACTACCAGCCCATTTCCAAAATACCAGAAGTTCTGTCTATATCCTGAGATTCTTAAACTGAAGGGATCCCCCAAAAGATCTATGAATAGAATTCAGGAGAATAATGAGCTAAAACAGGAAAAAATTTCAACTTTTATTTTCACTGATCTCTAACCAAAATTTAACATTTCCTCCAGTTATGCATATAAGGAACAGGATCACAGTGGTATTAGCAGTGCCTGTAATTCTGATACTGAATAAAAGAAATACTTTCATATTAGTTATTACAAATATTCGAAAGCACCACTGATAGCTTACCACTGCAAAATTACAATAGCAATTAGAATCACTGCTAGAACTCATTTTTAATGTGTAAAAAAAATCAAGTATATCATGATTTCATAACTCAAAATATTCTGACAACTGAATTTCATTTACTGACTTTCTCAGTAATCTAATAATTTTTCAAATGTTTTTAAAAACATTATTCTGAAAAGGGGTCCATAAGTTTCACCAGACTACCATAGGTGTCCATATTCTAAAAAAGGCTAAGACCTACTGAACGAGTTCCCTGAAGTGTTTTTTACATGATTTTTCAGGAGTTTTATATGGTCTATTTTCTAAAGGCAAATCAAACACACTTAAGGATATCAAAATACTTACTTCTTGCTTTCTGTGTACCAATACCTACTCTTTTCCCCTAAAAAGAAAAAAAAAGAAAAAAAGTGAAAACACTGGATTTGAAAGTACTGTGACAATGGCAACTGCAATGGCTCTTTTTATCCTGAAGACCATCATACAGGGAAAGTATTAAATAAAAAAGGGTGATTACTGTAGTTTTGGGGGGGGAGGGAGAGAAGCTTGCTTTTAAAAATCAACTCAACCAAAGACATGAAACAGTGAACATAATACAAGCTCACTTTTATAATGCACCCCCAAAATACCTTGCATTCTAGCTATAATTGTTTTTGTCTTCACAGAAAGAAATCAACCAATGAGGAAAAGGTACAGTTAATGAAATAATCTAAAAGTCATTGTAAGTTATTTTTATGCCTTTACTCAACAAAACATTTGTGATAGAATGAACAAAGGAATTTTTGAAATATTACAGTCTGTCAATTCCTGTCAAGGTGGAATATGTTCAATATGGTTAATCAATCCCCCTGATTACAAGTAAAACTCTGGATAAAATACAATAAGCAACTATAGGAGAACAGAAAAGTAAATAAAAGCAGACGTACTGTAGAAAGAATCCAAAACTTAGGCCACCTTTAAGGGACTACACTTCCCATCCTCCCCTTTATCTCACAATGTAACCTCTAATCACAGAGTTGGCAGCAATTAGTGGAGCCAGCGGCTAAAACTTCTATATAAACCACATATTTCCTGTAGTCCCAAGAGTACAAAGGAAATCCATGGACTATTTTTTCCTTTTCTCCCACAGTTCTACCTCAGGGTGGATTCCAGTTACCAAACTGCAGTTGTAGGTGCCATAGGCAACTAAAATTGAGAAATCCTGACTTTCTAAACATAAGAACAAGGGAAAGGGCCATTGTAGGCTAGAGAGTGAAGGGTAGACTGCAGAAAGTAGCAAGTTGGAGAAAGGGATCCCTAATTACCTATATATATCCAAAATAGGTGTTAGGCTTAACTTCAAGGCTTTGAAAATAGAACTAAGATTTAAACACTGCCCAAGCCTTTGACTAACCTATAAGTGATACATGTGCAGAACAAACAGCTGCATACAAATCTTTGAAAACCAAAACGGAGACTGGAAGTGCTATGTACAGAAATTGAGACAGAACTGATAGTTTGAACCAAACTTGACAAATGTTTGCTAAGACAATTACACACAAAACCCCCAATCACGACAGCAACAAAATCAGCATTCTCCAGAGTACTGTAATAGCTCTGGAAGTCTATACAACATAAATTTGCAATATTTAATATAAATCAAAAATTATTTGACATATTAAGTATCAGTAAAAACATGATCAATTCTTGAGGGAAAAAGACAATCAGATGCCAACCCCAAGATGTTCCCAATGTCAAAATTATCAGAGAAAGACTTTAAGGGTAAACACAGTTAAAATGAATGGGAAAATACAAGTTCTCTGCAAAAAGACAAACTATTTAAAAATAATCAAATGTAGAAGTGAAAAATACATGATTTGGAATTAACTGGATGGGCTTAAAAACACAGATGATCCACTGAAGTGTCAGAGAATTGGAAGACATCAATAAAAATCTTTACTTAGAACAGAGGGAAAAAAAGGTGGGCGGGGGAATGAACAGTCTCTCAGGAACCCAATAAGCACCTTGTTTGTATTCTACTATAATTAACAAAAAAAGGTCTAAAACTAGTGTTACTGGAGATGCAGAAATAGAAGAAACAGAATGAAGAAAAACAAGTTTAACAAAATAGCTCAAACTTCCCAAACATTAAGTTTATAGATTTCAGAAACTTAGTGAACAACAAACAGAATCATCTCAAAGTAAACCATGCTGAGGCATAACACAAACTGTTGAAAACCAAAGATAAATTAAAAATTTTGGAAGTACATAGAGGAAAAATGATCATTATATATAAGAAAACAACAATCGAATGACTCCAGATTTTTCATCAAAATCCGTGGAAGCAAGATAGTTGTAGAACACCTGTAAAAGTACTAAAATAAAGGGGCGCCTGGGTGGCTCAGTCGGTTAAGCATCCGACTTCAGCTCAGGTCATGATCCCGCGGTCCGTGAGTTTGAGCCCCACGTCGGGCTCTGGGATGATGGCTCAGAGCCTGGAGCCTGCTTCTGATTGTGTCTCCCTCTCTCTCTGCCCCTCCCCCGTTCATGCTCTGTCTCTGTCTCAAAAATAAATAAACGTTAAAAAAATAAATAAATAAAAGTACTAAAATAAAGAATTTTTATTTATTTATTTTTTTAAGTTTATTTATTTTGAGAGAGAGACCATGTGCACAAATGCACACAAGCAGGGGAAGGGCAGAGAGAGAATTTCAAGCAGGCTCTACACTGCCAATGCAGAGCCGAAGCGGGGCTTATCTCACAAACCGAACTGTGAGATCACAACCTGAGCTGAGATCAAGAGTAGGATGCTTAACCAACTGAGCCACGCAGGTGCCCCTAAAATTAAGAAAAAAAAAAAAAAATTAATTCATAGTTCTTTATCCAGTGAAAAGATCTTACAGGAATGAAAGCAAAATAAAAACATTCTCACACTCTCCTCTATATGATTTTTCGAGCTAAAAGGGTAAAACTGGTGGGTTTTTCAAAAAATGCAAATCTAACAAAATATACCACAAAAATTGGTTTGGGAGGATAAAAGGGTTCAAAAAGTCTTAAGCCTTCTACATTTTATTTGAAGGGTAAAATGCTAACTCTAAATAGACTATGAAAAGTTACATAGGTATAGTTTAAATCCTAAGCAACAACTAAAAACAAAACAAAAACAAAAACAAAAACAATGGATACGGTCAAAAAGCCAAGAGATAAATTTTCCAACAATCTGAAAGGCAGCAGAAAATAGAGAAACAGAGAAATAAAATACAGAGAACACCAAGAGAAAAACATTAGTATACTTACTAGGCCTAAATTAAACAATACTGATAATTACTAAGTAGAAATCATTAAAAACATGCCAATTAAAAGACAGACATTGGCAGATTTAATAAAAAGACAAGTTACAAATATCTATTAGAAACGCATTTAAAAAACACACAGATATGTAAATGGAGAAGGAATAAAAAAGAGCATGCAAACACTAATCAAAAGGAAGCTGGAGACACCTGGGTAGCTCAGTTAAGTGTCTGACTTCTGCTCAGGTCATGATCTTGCGGATCATGGGATAGAGCTCCACATCAAGCTCTTGCTGACAGCTCAGAGCCTGCAGCCTGCTTCAGATTCTGTGCCTCCCTCTCACTCTGTCCCTCCCCCGCTCTTACTGTCTCCTTCTCGCTCTAAAATAAATGTTAAAAAAAATTAATAATAAAAAAAGGAAAAAAGTGGCAATAGTGTTTCAGACACACAGACTTCAGTACATGAAATACTAACAGGGACACAGGGACATTATATGACAATAAGGTTACTTACTAATAGGGACAGAGGGACATATGATAAGATTTATTCACAAAAAAAAACATAAGAATAATATACGTGTATACATCTAAGAAGACTCAAAATACATGAGTCAAAAATTGTGACAGAACTGGAAGGAAAAATACACAAATTCACATTATACTTGGCAACTTCGGTACTCCTCTCACTTTCAGTAATGGCTAGAATAACACAAAAAATCAGTATGGATACAGAAAACCTATACGATTTGACCTATTTGACATCTAAAGAATATTCCACCTATTGGGGTGGCCTGTGTGCCTCAGCTGGTTAAGCATCAACTCTTGGTTTCAGCTCAGGTCATGATCTCATGGTCTGTAGGTCTGAGCCAGTTTGTAGGTTTGAGCCTCATGTCAGGCTCTGCACTGACAGCACAGATACTGCTTGGGATTCTGTCTCCTCTCTCTCTGTCCCTCCTCTAGTTGCTCTGTCTCTGCCCCTCACAAAATAAATAAACTTAAAAAAAAAAAAAGAACATTCCGTCTATTAATTGCAGAATATACACTTTTTAAGTGCACATGGAACTTGCATTAAGAGACTATATTCTGGACAATGATACAAACCTTGACAAACTTGAAAGAACTGAAATCACACAAAGTGAGTGTTCTGACCATAAAAGAATTAAAACAGCAATCATTCATTGCTAGTGGAAATGTAAAATGGTAGAATCCTTTTGGAAGACAGTTTGGCAGCTTCTTACCAAATTCAACATACTCTTACCATCTAATCCAGCAATTATACTCCTTGGTATTTATCCAAATGAGTTGAAAACTAAGGTCCAAACAAAACCCTGCACATGGCAACCAAGATGTCTTTTAGAAGGTGAACGAGTAAAGTTGCAAATCCAGGCAATGGAATTATTCAGCAATTAAAATAAAAAAGCTATCAAGTCATGAAAAGACATGGAGAAACTTTAAAAGCCTATCACTAACTGAAGAAGCCAATCTGAAAAGGCTACATACTATATGATACCAAATATGACATTCTGGAAAAAGCCTAACTATGGAAAAAGGATCAGTAGTTACGAGGAGGGAGAGAGAGATTAATAGACGGAGAATTTTTAGAGAAACTACTTTGTATGATACTGTGATGGAAGATACATGTCACTATTCATTTGTGCAAACCTACAGAATGTACATCAAGAGTGAATGAACCCTAACGTAAACTATGGACTTTAAGTGATGATGACTTATCAATAAAGATTCATCAATTTATAATCAATGTACCACTGTAGTGCAGGATGTTGATAGCGGGGGAGGCTGTGTGTATACTGAGAGGCAAGGGGTATGTGGGAATATCTGCCTACTACTCAAATTTACTATGAACCTACAGCTGCTCCAAAACAGTGTCTGTATGTATACTATATCCATAAATGCCATATATATTATACATATTTGATGCATATCATAAACATATATATTATATACATATACTCACACACACACATATATATGTATATAAAGCTCTATATAAATTGCGTGGGAATGCAGTAAAGCAGAGCTCAAAAAAAATTTACAGCAAAGCTAGTTCTTTGAAAAGATTAATAAAATTGATAAAACTCTATCCTGATGAAGAAAAAATGTAATAATGATCTCAGGAATGAAAGACGAAACCTCATTCAGACTCCATAGACATTAAAAGCTTAATTAGGGAATATTATAAACACCTTTGCCATCAATTTGACAGCTTAGACAAGAAGTACAAATTCCAAACACCAAAATACACTCAAGAACAAATAACCTGAATTTCTTTTATCTAATAAAGAAATTGAATTCATAGTTGGCGATTTTCAAAAGAAAATTCCAGACCTAGATAACCTTACTAGTAAATTCTACCAAACATTTAAGAAATAAAACTGACTCTACAAAAACCCATCTAGAAAATAAAAGTGGAAATACATCCCAGCATTTGAGGAGAGAATTACCCTGATGCTAAAACCAAAGACATCAAAACAGAAAAAGAAGACCAATATTCCTCATGTACATGTGTATGTGTATATGTACATGTACACGCACACACACACACTCCCCAAAATTTCAAGTAAACCGAGAAAAGAAAAAAAACTACAAGCACTTTAAATAGTGGAGCAAAATGCATTCATTCAACTTTAGTACTTGGCAAGCCAAATTTTCCAGAAACATTTTCTTCTCATATACAAACAAAATTTCTTACATACATACAATCAATCAATCAATCAATCAATCCCTGACAAGTATACATCCTGGACTACAGATAAATTTGGTATTCTTTTCCTTTTTGTTTTGAGAGAAAAGATCTGTTTCACAGCTATTTTATCACACTTTCATTGTTTTTCTTGTTTCACCAGGGCAACAACCCCTAGTGCCGGGCCCATAACAGGGCTGAATATCTGTTGAATATTGAGGGTTGTAAGTGTAAACAAAATATCCCTGAATACTTTTTAAACTATGAACCATGACCTATTAGCAGGTTAATATCAACTTAAGAGTTGTGACTAGTATTTTTTACAAACAAAAATACAATACTATTGAAATACTGGCATAAATCACATTAAGGGTAAATACTATTTCATGAAACTTGTTTCAGATATGTACTTAAATACACTGCATGTAGACAGAAATACATTTGTGTATTCAGAGACCATAATGTCCTTGTGAGTTTACATTTTCGTATTTGTTTCTATATACCATCCAAAAACTCTGTAAAGAACAGTAAAGGTAGCTTAATGCTATTTAGCATATTTCAATTAAGGTATATTCACCCATAATTTTTTAAAATTTGGAAATAGCCATTTGGAGGTTTGTTTTATCACTTGTAAATAAGACATTCAAAGCATTAAGTATTAAGTAAACTATTTGTTACTTTCTGCAAATTGTTCCTACCTTATACAAATGTAAACTTATTAAAAATATAAAATTCATTAAGACTTTAGGTATCTTTGCACATAACATGCATATATGGAATACTCATGATGTAAAATATGTTTCTTATTGAAAACTGTGTTCAGAAGAGTTTAAAAGTCACTGTCCCAAATGTTACTATTACCAGCAAACATGCTTTACTGGCAACCAGACCTTTCATATCTATTCAACTAGGTTATTCTCCTATTAATAATCTCAGTAATTTTCCAAACCTTTCCAAATAAACTCTAACTCCTTTATACAATGTGCAAGGTCCTATCTGAACTTCGTAATTTTTCCTGCTTCATCATTTATCATTCTCCCACACAAAAATCAAGGTGCATTTGATTTCAGAAAATTTCCCTAACATGCCAGCCTATTTATGTCTACATGTGTTTATACATATACTCTTCTATAAAATTTTCCTTTTATATTTTAATCATTTAAGGATTGACGAAGAAAAAGCAGATCACAAAAGAATACACTGGTATGAGAACTGTGAGAAAAATGAGAGATGATAAGTTCCAGAAGAAAACAGGTAAACTAAAAAGGAGATGAACAAAAGCTCACAGAACCAATATGACTGGTTTTAAAAAGTGTTAACTCCAGGGGTGCCTGGGTGGCTCAGCTGGTTAAGCGTATGACTTCAGCTCAAGTCATGATCTCACACCTTGTGGGTTCAAACCCCACGTCAGGCTCTGTGCTAACAGCTCTGTGTATGTCTCTCTCTCAAAAATAAATAAACATTAAAAAAAAAAAAAAGTGTTAACTCCATTTGGCAAAATCAGTCTGGAGTTTTATACTTCATAGGCTAAAGAGTGAATGGGAAGTATGAAAGTGGAGATTTGAGTTTAGATGATAAAAAGATTGGATGGTTATCAGGGAAGGATAGAGATCAAAAGAGGTAAGTTTTATTATACTTATTTTAAAGGATGGAAAAGCCCTGATTTGGTATAAAGGCTCTAAGGAGGAAGCTAGTTTTTGAAAAGGGAAGACACAAGATACGGAAACATTAGGTCTAACACTGCAATGCCTAATGCACTCAATTAGCAAATATTGTGAATTCAGGCCAGAAAGCCACAGTGCATAAGAAGATTTTGTCATAATGCTATCTAGAGCAGTTGAAAAGTAAACACATTTCCTATTTATGTTCACCAAATAAATTATATATATTAGAAGCTTCTCCTGCAATAAGCTAATTATGTTTTCCTTCAGAACTGAACAAGAGTATCTAATAAAAAGCAACAGCAGCCAAAGAAGCAACCAAAAATAAATACAACTATGCCAGCCTCCCAGGGACAACTTTCACCTCAGGAGTAATCCTAAAGTTAAATGATACATAATACCTTATTCAAATAACAGAAAGATGGAAACAGTACAAAGGCTTACCTTTGCTGGCAAGTAATATTTTCTACTTGGCAAGAATAATTTATAGATAAATAAAAACCAACCTTGATCACTGTGATTAGTTTAAAAATTAAGGAAAATAACATACCACATCTCTTAAAGAAGTGCTTGATTTCTTGAGTAAATATAATTCTTTTTTCTTTTGTTCAATGTAGTATCTAATGTCTTCATTAAAAAAAAAAAGTTTAAGATTAGCATTTTCATCTTTAGAGTTAAGCACTGCTATTTTCTTACTACTAGATTTAAGTGAAAGAATTACCATTATAGGACCTCTTGCTATCAGAATACTCCCTACCTAAAGTTAGGAACCAAGGGGTACAAATTAATACTTTTAACAAATATTGTCAAAAAATTGATAAAATCCTTACCATCAATATGAAGAATTTTTACTCCCCATGATAAGGCATTTGATAATATACTATTTGAAGGAATAAAATCCTGTAAAATAAAAAAGGTTTGATAGTTTTTCTAGAAAATTACTAACTTAAATGAGTTAAATTTTAAAAATTATTTGAGGGTTAATGTCACTGAGGTGGGTATTTAGTAACATACACAGTTACAAGGGCAAAGAGTACACCAGTTTTTATTTTGCGATTTCTAAAATCAACCCTGTTTAATATATTCCCATATACTTCACAATTAATCGCACTGTAGCCTTCCAATTAACAGTTTCAAGAAATTTCATTTAAAAATACAAAAATGCCATAAGCTTCATACGTCTGCAGTAATATTTTAAAAGGCCACAAGATGGAGATGTTTCTTCATGAAAAGTAGATTCTGTTCTTTGTAAAACAAGATACATGCTGATATTTACGCTTTTCCTACTTAAAATTAGGAAAGGAAGATTTGGGGAACATCTCCGTTTCCACTTGAATTTTTAATAACGGAATAAATACTGTCAGTTTTTAAATTTCATACTTACATGGTCCTTGATAGCTTTTTCAACTAATAATTTTCCTCTGCTCAAACACACCTATTAAAGACCAGGGATCAAACATTAAACATTATAACATAATGCCTCATTGGGAAAAAAATTAAAAATAGCTAAAATAGATACAATTTATAAATTTTAATAAAATATCAAAAATAAATGAAAGGTATCTGTACAAGTATTACAGACTATCAACACAATAAATGTACAGTAAAAGTGAGTTCCTTAGAGTCTTGGGAATAAGATCTATTAAAGTTTGCTTCTTTTCTTGATAGAGCAACTAAACAATTAAATGAGACCATAGGTTAGTTTTGTAGTAAATTCTATTAAACATTAAAAATAAAATAGCTAGATTCTTCTGAAATTGTCTATAATTAAAAACTAAGTTTAGATTCTAATTCCCTATTCAAATGAAGATCTAAGAATATCAATTGTATATGTTGTCTTTACATGGTATTTCACATTTTAAATACTGGAGATGCAATTGAAATGCTATGAGCAACAGTTCATTTGGAACCATTCGCTAGTATATAATCTCATTCCTGCAAAAAAGCATTAAAGTGAAAAAATGCATGAGCCTTCCTGGAATTTTTTCCCCTTCTTTGTATTTGTTTTTTCTCCTTCCACAATTTATCCTTGACTATAATCTTCAAACTTACTGTCAACAGAGTGCTAGAGATAACTAAATAACTAAAACAGAGACTGGCAAACTTTTTCTGTAAAGGGACAAATCGTACATGTTTTAGGCTCTACAGGCCATATAGTATCTGCCCCAATTATCCAATACTTCCTATATAGGAAACTCAATTTGTAAACAAACAGGACTGGTTGTATTTCAATAAAACTTTATGTACAATGACATCTGAATTTAAATTTGTCACAAAATATTCTTTAGATTTTTGCCCAAGCATTTAAAGATATAAAAACCATGCTCATAAGCTGTAAAAAACAAGTGGCAGGCCGGATTTGGCCTACAGAATCTTTGTTTGCTTACTAATGCTGTGAAGCAAACAAAAAGTTTCCATTTCTTCTTTAAATAATGATCTACTGTTACTTTTAGTTGTAAATTACTCTTCAAAATAAAAGTCATCCCCAAATGCAAAGCTATTATTTTAGCCGAGCCTGATTGCATAAGTATTAGGAGAAAAATCACCATACTTTAAGACAATAACTTTATTGGGGTGCCTGGGTGACTCAGTCGGTTAGGCGACTGACTTCAGCTCAGGTCGTGATCTCGCAGTTTGTGGGTTCAAGCCCTATGTTGGGGCTCTGTGCTGAGAGCTTGTAGCCTGCTTCGGATGCTCTGTCTCCCTCTCTCTGTCCCTCCCCCACTAGTACTCTATCTCTCTCTCAAAAATAAACATTAAAAAAAAAAAAAAGACTGGAAAGCCACACACAATGTAGATATTCTACCTAAGTGAACTCGACTGTCAGTCTCTTGAAAATCATGAGATCCTCCAGCTATGGCCTTTGTGAATGTAAGATACTTACTGAATCTGGAGATTTAAAAGAACTTCCATCATGGCTGGGATGAGGTGAGGTGGTTTCTGCAGTATATGCAGATTCTGGACTTGGTACAGGAGAAATTCTTCCCAACGTTTGTGCAAATTTAGCTTCCTTTTTATTTGAAATAAGGTAACTGATATCTTTGCTGAGAAATTCTTCAACTCGCTAAAGGAAACCAAAGTATTTTCAAATAAGCCATATAAACCATAGACTGTTTAATATTTTTAGTATAAAATGCAAATTTGATACATTGTAATAATTTGTGGGGGCGCCTGATGGCTTAGTCAGTTAAGGGTCCAACTGGCTCAGGTTATGATCTCATGACTGATGGGTTCCAGCCCCACATCGGGCTCTGTGCTGACAGCTGAGAGTCTGAAGCCTGCTTTGGATTCTGTGTCTCCCTCTCTCTGCCTCTCCCCTGCTCACACTCTTTTATCTCTCTCAAAAAATAACACATTAAAAAAATTTTTTTTTAATTTGTAAATTGGGGGTTTTTATAAGGTGTTCTTCTGACTATGAGTTCTGAGCAAGTACAATGGGAGTTCCAATAACAACCAGCATGGGCTAGATACTATTTTTAAGTACTTTATATATCCCAATTAGTTTAATCCACAACAACTCCATGGTCCTAATATTGCTAATATCCACATTTTGTGGAGAAGAAAACTGAGAAGTTAAGTGACTTGCTGCAGGTTACAACAGCAGTAAATAACAGAACTCGAACATAGGTATTGTGACTCAGGTCCATCCTCTAAAGCACTACAGTTCAGTAGAACTTAATGCAATAATGAAAATGTTCTTTACCAGCATATTGTCCAATATGGTAGCCAACTTGCCACATTTGGCTACTGAGTACTTAAAACGTAACAAATGTAACTCATGTGACCAAGCAACAGAATTTTAAACTTTACTTAAATTTAAATAGCCACGTGTGCCAGATGGCTATCATACTGGACAGTACAGCTCAAAATCAGTTATAACATCTTTACGTATACGAGGGGATCTTTACCCTTTGAGTCTAAGGTCAAAGACAATTACCCTACTAAAATTTTTGAAAACCACTGTTTAAATGCCTGAATTTATAAATGCAGGTACCAAATGTCAACATTATCAAAGATCATTCCCATCCAAGGACAGGAAAATTAAAGTAGACATAAATACTATCAATCATTAACTACTTCCATAAATGAAAAATTTCTAAAATATTTTAAAAAGCTGTATCTAATTTCTATAGGATCTTACAACATAAATGGAAGTAACAATAAAAACAGCAAAATATGTAACATGAATTAATTCCATCTAAGCATTAAGCAGAATCTGCTGCTTATACCAGTGGCTAGATGTCAATCACTATTTCCTTTTTTTCTGAGCAACATTTCATCAACTAGTAAATAAGATATTCACATTCATTAATTCCAGGGATTATAAACTCAAATGCCTACAAGTGCCAGCAGGAATATAAATTCACAATTTACACATCAAATGCTTTCTTCATTTTCATAACTATGTGGCTTCAGTGCTGCCAGAGGTTCCAATTTTTCAAAACAAGCCCAATCTCCTATATATTTTTTAAAAATTGTGATAAAGTATATGTAAAATTGACTATTCTATTTTTTAGTACACAATTCAGTGGTATTTTAAGTACATTTACAATGTTGTACAACCATTACCACTATACACTTTTAGAACTTTTCCATCATCCTAAACTGAAATTCTGAGTCCATTAAACAGCAAGCCCCTCCCCCCCACCATTTTTTTTTTTTTTCTCTTCCTAGCCCTTCTTAACCTGTGTCCTACTTTGTTTCTATGAATTTAACCATTCCAGATTCTTCATACTGGTGCAATCATGTTCTTGTTCTTTTGTATTTGAGTTATTTTGCTTAGGACAGTGTTTTCAAGGTTCATCCATACTGTGGCATGGAAAAGAATTTCACCCCTTTTCAAGGTTGAATAATATTCCATTGCAGGTAGAGACCACATTTTGTTCATCCATTGATCCTGATGAAAATTTGGGTTGTTTCCACCTTTTGTCTATTGTGAATGCCACTATGAACATATCTCTTCAAGGCCCTCCTCTCAAATCTTTTGGATATAACTTGTTTTCCACGCAGTTGCACCATTTTATAACTCCAACAGTGCACAAGGGTTCCAAATTCCACATATCCTTGCCAACTTATTTTTTTGACACTGACCATCCAAATGGATGTGACATGGTATCTCCTTGTGATTTTGATTTGTATCTTCTTAATGATTAGTGATGTAGAGCATCTTCTCATGTGCTTATTAGCCATTGGTACATCTTCTTTACAGAAATGTCTATTTTAGTCCTTTACTCATGTTTTAACTGTGTTGTTTTTTGTTGTTGAGCTACAGGAGCGCTTTATATATTCTGGATATTAACCTCTTACCAGGTACATGATCTGCAAATACTTTTTCTTCCCATTTTGTGCGTTTTTGCCCTCTTGATAATATCCTTTTGTGCACAAACGTTTTCATTTTTATGAAGTTCAATTTATCTATTTTTTCATTTATTCTCTGTGCTTTTGATTTCATATCCAAGGAATCAATGCCAAATCCAATGTCATGAAGACTTTTCCTTATATTTTGTTTTAGCTCTTATGTTTATACCTTGACCCACTGGTAATTAATTTTAGCATATAACATGCATATAGCTTCATTTTTTTTAAGTTTATTTAGAGAGAGAGAGAGCAAGCGAGCAGGGGAGGGGGGCAGAGAGAGAGGGAAAGAGAGAATCCCAAGCAGGTGTCAGGCTGTTAGCACAGAGCCTGAAGCAGGCTTGAACTCATGAACCGTGAGATCATGATCTGAGCTGAAAACCAAGAGTTGGACGCTTAACCGAGCCACCCAGGCACCCTATATTTTAAACATACTCTTTCCTAGGGGTACCTGGGTGGCTCAGTCGGTTGAATGTCTGACTTTGGCTCAGGTCATGAACTTGCGGTTTGGGAGTTACAGCCTCGTGTCAGGCTGTGCTGACAGGTTGGAGCTTAAAACCTGCTTCAGATTCTGTGTCTCCCTCTCTCTCAAGAATAAACTTAAAAAAATTTTTCAAATATACTCTTTCCTCTATTTAGTTTGTTGACTCTACCTGGTATATTCCTACTAGACTTTCAAGCCTTAGGTTAAACTCTATCTGTGCAATGATTTCTGAAGGCAAAGTTAATCATTTTCTTCTCTGTATTCTAATGGCAATTTCAACATAATTTCTGTTAGACACGGACAATGCTATATTGTAAATGATTTAGGTGTCTCATATTCCCAAAGACTAAGCGCAGTAGAGTACATCTTACTTATTTTTGCATCCCCAGCAGCTAAAATAGTGTTGGTATATGAAAGACACCAGTGAAACAATTCTGTAATGAATTTGCACATGCCCAAATTATAATCAGTCTTCAAAGCAGAGTTAAAATTGGGTCTGCAAAACAGCTTCCAAAATTTCTCTATTGGAAGTAATTTCTCCCTCCTGTTGACACTGTATGTTGTGTTACAATTAATTGTGCCCATGTAATCTCTACCAAGATCAGAAGTTGAAGGCAGGATCGACTTAAGACTCATTTTTGAATCTACCAAAACACTTAATACCATGCCCTATAGAATTGATTTAGTTTCATCAGTCTTCAATTTATTAGCTGTTAATGAATTTAGGTCTTTTCAAGAGTAAACTCAAAACTTATTTTTGAGTCACTGAAGGTTACAGTGAACATCAGATAAGGAACTCTGTCCTCAAAGTTCATGATATGGCATTTGTCCTTACATCTCTGTTCTTCTCCAACTGCTTTATTTTGGCACAAAATGTTTAAATTTAGGCTCCAACTGGGCCTAAATGTGGTTGGTTCCATGTCCTTTTTAGATGGTTTTATAACAGCTATATTCCTTGCCACTACCAGAAGATATTTCCCCAATAGGTCAGACTTCACTGCTGTGTTTTCAGTGGTTGAATGTCTCAGAAGTGTACTCTCTAGATAAATGGGGTATGTTTTCATTAAGAGTAGACAAAACAAATTCATAAAGTGGACAAGTACAGAAAAAAAACCACTGGTAATAATCTGAAGATCAATTACAAAATGAAAAGGGTCTAAGTAATCCTAAAAAATGCGTTAAAAAGCATCAGCCTTTCAAGGAATATCTATTCAACTAAATATTCCTTAACGTTGAGCCCTAAAACTCTTACCGTCTAGAGGTCAAGATTCTTTTATAGTTCACATAAAAGATGACCATTACCCAAGTTTTTTTTTTTAATTATAGAGATGGTAAAGTGCTAAGAACAGAAATCAGGACATCACTAAATTATTGGAAAGATAGTGTGGGGGAGATATCATAACTTGATAAAAATTTTTTTTTATTTATTTTATTTTTTTTAATGTTTATTTATTTTTGAGACAGAGGCAGAGCATGAACGGGGGAGGATCAGAGAGAGGGAGACACAGAATCTGAAACAGGCTCCAGGCTCTGAGCTGTCAGCACAGGGCCCGACGCGGGGCTCAAACTCACGGACTGCAAGATCATGACCTGAGCCGAAGTCGGCCCCTTAACCGACTGAGCCACCCAGGCGCCCCTAAAAATTTTTTTTTTAAAAGCTAATAAATCAGGGGCGCCTGGGTGGCTCAGGTGGATAAGAGTCCAACTGTGGCTCAGGTCATGGTCTCGCAGTTTGTGGGTTTGAGCCCTTGTCGGGCTATGCATTGACATCTTAGAACCTAGATTCTACTTTGGATTCTGTGTCTTCCCCTCTCTCTCCCTCTCTCTGCCCCTCTCCCGCTCATACTCTGTCTCTCTCTCTCTGTCAAAAATAAACAAACATTAAAAAAAAGTTAATAAATTAAGTTTAGTTGAAAATCCACAGCTTGAGGGAAAAAATCTGGAAATTTATGCTCTTAATGTAATCTTCACTTCATTGGTCTACTTCAAACCATTTTAGGATAAAATTTGAATTGTATAAAACCCAACTATTATCAAATGGCTAAGTTAATCCAAAACTTGTTTCTTGCAAGTGCCTCAGGAACTGCTGTAGGAATGAGAGAGAAAGGGGGCAGAGCAAGCATCCCTGCACTAACCGTAAGTGCGGTTTTATATAGAACAGTTTTCTTTTTACTGGCTTTATACACTGTGGACTTCGAATGATTTTGCTTGAAGAGTTCTACTGCTAAAATACAAGTCTAAAATCACTGATTTATATCATGTAAGTTAATAGGTTATTCATATTTGAGAAAGCTGTGAAACTAAACCAGAAAGCTACTTTGTAGCCATTAATTCCTAAAGGAACAGAATAGTGTAGTAGCATGTCAGTCTGGGAATTAGGCTGATCCTGTACTGGGCCAGTCATTTCACTTTCCTGGAGGCTTAAGTACTTACTATCTAAAACGAAGGAGTCTTTATTCCAAGGTGACAGGCCTATAAGACATGATCTTTAGCAATGCAGTCATAGGGTCATTATGACACGTTACTGCTATGACAAATGTGACAATGTTTTAATAACATGAGTAACAAGGTAGAACAGCTTTTCAAAGATAAATAAGTAAATATCACACCAACAAACAATTCCAAGAAACTTGTTACATGTTCCTCTGCAAATTTCTGTTCTAGAAATGCCAGGATCTTTCGCTTATTCAAAGGTATTAACCTCAACAAACTCAAAGTGCAGCACAAACCTTTTTTTAAATAGGACGAATTAGGAAAGAAATTAATGACTTCTTAACCTCACTTGCTAAAATTTGCCCAGTGTTAACCTTATTCCTAAGAAAATCTTAGAATTTTCCTCAAACTTTCTAATTATTTAATCATTTAGTCAAAGCGTAAGGTAAGAAAGAGGGCTTTCAAAATTGTTAACCCAAAATTGTTCTCTTAATGACATTCATTCTGCTGAGACTGTTACCACTGAGAGTTAATTTTAACTCGTTGTGGTTTGTAGAGGTTTTTTTCCTTGTTCTGTAAATGACATTCTTACTGTTATGCTAGTCCAGACAGATTTATGTAGCTCCCTAATAATCACAATCAAGGAGCTGCTGCTCTCTGGAGGACATACCAATATAATAATGAGAACGCAAGCAGAGGTTCCACCAGGCCAAGGGAGTCACAGTTCTCAAACTTCGTGAACTCTACAATTAATCACAGAAACCTAAAAGTTCTATTATGCTACAATAGGTTAAAACAAATAATTTTTCATTGATGATAAACAGCTCATAAACATTTTAAGCTTGGTGATTACATGATTATGTTTCCCAAAATGAGTATCTTCAACGATTTCACAGTAGAAAGTACTAGTCACAAATTATTCCTTTGTCAAAATGTATAGTTTTGACTTACCCCTCCCAGATCCTGAATGTCCTTTTGCAGTTTTTCAGATACGGTGACAGAAGGTAAGTCAATGTAAAATATTTTTCCCCCTAGTGGCTTATATTTGGATTTTTCTGGTTTGTTATCAGTTTTCATAGATTTTAAAGATGATTTGTTTTTTTCATTTTTGACTTGGATTCCACCTGTTGTTTAAAAAATGTAGAATTAGATGTTTTATACAGACAAAAAAATTTCTACTATTTTAGAATTATTTCTTATAGAACATTATACCACAGAGGAGAAAAAAATCTTTATAATCCCGCCAATTAAACACTCAATAACACTTTTTAAAAATCATTTTTAATGTTTATTCATCTTTGAGAGAGAGAGAGAGAGAGAGAGAGAGAGAGAGAGAGAGAGAGACAGAGCACAAGCAGGGGAGGGGCAGAGAGAGGGAGACAGAATGAGAAGCAGGCTCCAGGCTCTGAGATGTCAGCACAGAGCCGGAACCTGGGCTCAAACCCATGAACCGTGAGATGGTGACCTGAGCCAAAGTCAGAGGCTTTAACCGCCTGAGCTAGGCACCTCCACTCAATAGCATTTTAACATATTTCTTTGTAGTACCACCTAATATAAAACCAAAATACCATACTTATTTTCACAGATATTGTAAAATAATTATTGTTCTAGCCAAAAGTTGAATCTGCAGGAAATATTTATGCACTTGTTCATATTTTTATGTACTTCGGTGGAAACTACATAAAACCCTTTTGAAAGATTTTCCTCCTTAGGATGTAAACTCCATGAGCTATTTACTCACACATATTTATGGAGCATCTGCCATTCTGTTGAACACTCAAAATTGGGGCTTAAAATGTTTAACACTTTCCAATACAAGAAACCTGTTACCCACGATGACCTAATCCTCAACATGCCAAAGTTTAGTTTCCTATAGAGTTTGTCTATATATTAAGAACTCAATGGTACATTTTAAGACCCAAATCACCATTCACTTCATTATTTCCCCTGAAAGCATCTGAGATCGAAACAATTGCCTTAAAAATTAACTTTCAGAATACAATCCGTTCGTAAGATGGAGATTCCTATACACGTACTACTACATATACTAGGCACATTAAAAAGAAAACCTTGGGAGGATGCAATGCACCTACCATACAAAGTCATCGAAAATGAAAATCTGTTTGTCTATAATGCTGAAACAGCAAAGGTGTATTTGAAATACAAATACTATCCCTCAACTTTATGAGTGAAAAATAAATAAATTCAAAAAGACCAAAACCCCACCCACAGCCACCCAATTTAATCAGAAACTTAAAAGGCACGAACACCTCTGCTTTCAAATAGAGGGCTCGGCGGCAGCCTCAAAGGGCCTGAGCTGAGTCTCAGCATCTGTCCGAGGTTCGGCGAGGTCCCGGGTCCGCACATTGTTTCCTGGTTGTACAATCAACGGCACAACCGGGAATCTGGGGCTGCGGCTAGAGCATAAGCAGTGCGAGGGGCCTGGATGGGATCCGTCCCCTTTCTGAGGCAAAGCCCTGGACAGAGCCTTCCTTCAGGACACAGAGAAGGACACACGAGCCATAAAAGAAAAGGAGCAGAGACCCCCGGGGGGAGAACTCCAGAGAATCAAAGGTGGAACCACGAGGAGAGGGAAGGATTAAAGGGACTGCGGGGGAGGGGCTTCATACCCTGGAAATGTCCTTTGCTGTGGATCCTCATGGCTACGGAGTTCATGGCAGCCGCCCGGCACCTACATACTGGGTTTGGGAGAGTGTCGCGCCGGGCGGCCACGAAAACACAGCGCGTCGAGGCCGATTTATCCGCGGGTCGCCTCTTCCCTTCCGCAGACTACCACACCCACGCAGCAGAGATGCCGCGTCTACCGTCCGGGTTTCCGGGGCCGGGTTCGGCTCCAAGGCGCGGAGGAGGAAGAGGTAAAGCACAAACGAGTGGGCTGCGGCGGTTGAAGATTTGAAAACGCGTCACGCGGCCGCGGCGCCCATACGCGCGCCCCGCCCTCTCTCACGCCGCGCGCCGCGCCCCCACGTGCCTGCCTCCTGGCGCTGCGCGCCCCGCCCCCACGGGCCGAGTCTCCGCCCCTCGCCCCTCCCGCATAGCTGTGCCTTCCAGGCCAGTGGTTACCGCTCTCCGCCGGTGGCTTTGGGTCACACCGCTACCGTGGAGTCCTTGTGGCTCCTTGTTTACCAAACGTAGTGAATGCAGTTAGCCCAGGTGGCCAGCCCAGCCCTCCACCAGGGTCATTCCCGCCTACTAAGATTGCCGGGACCGCTAGCCCTCCAGCTTCCTCCTTCACCAGGTACGCTCCTTGCCCACGGGTCGGCTGTCCCGGAGGCTGGAGGCGTGGTGGCTGCGGCCGAACTAGGACTCAGCCTCCCGCCAGGCCCGGCTGGTTGGCAGCGGCAGCCTCTGCCCGGCGCGCCCCGAGTCGCGGAGCAAGGTTTTCCTGCGGTCATCGCCGACCCAGCCGGCCGAAGACAGGCCAGGCCGCAGAGGGAGCTTCCAGGGAGGGAGCAGCCTGTGGGGGGGGAGGGGGGCTTCGGAACGAAGGTCGGGCCTGGCGACTCGCAGCCTAGAGCGAGTTCACGTCGCCTTGTGCCATTTGGTACTTGACTGTGTGCTGCTCATTTGGTCTCTGTTTTCGTTTTGTGGAGTTTATTTCAACAAAAATAGAAAATGGAATTTGAAATCTCAAGCTTTAGGGTTTGGGGTCTGGACCGGCCACTTAGCAGCGTGTAACTTTTGGTTAAATTACCTAATCCCTTTGAGTGCCAGTTTTTTTACTTGTAACATGGGGATAATAATGGGATTACAGAAGGATTACATTAAAATATGTTGTAAAGTGAAATAATTTTGTAAGTGGGAAAACGCTTCACAAAAAAATTATTTTGGGTTTGTTACTGCTTGTAAACTTGTGAAGGAGGAAAAGGATTCAATCGTGTACCATTTTGCACTCATTAACATCTGGCCGTAATAGTCACTCATTGTATAATGGTTGATTTTCGAACTAGTGGAGGTCGGGGAGGTTAGTGCCAATATCACCGTTTCACCGATAGGTACCTTAAAGCATAGGATTGTAATAACCCTTAACCAAAATGGAGAATACAAAGAGGTGGTTCAGGTTTGCTAAGGGAAATGAGAGTTCAGTTGTGGATGGCTTTAGGTTGAAGGACCTGGGGAGAAAATCATGAAACTATATTACCAATCGGTAATACTTGTTTGTAAAGTAGGAGAGATGGGGGGTGGGGGGTGGGGGAAGGTAGTGAAGAGAGGGAAAAGATTGGTTTGAGAGGCCTAGACACCCTCAGCCAGAGGGTGATGTGGAAGAGGTTATCAGATCTTGGGAGGCAGATGGAGGTATAGTATGAACAAAGCATTCAACATGAGAATTTCTGTTTGAGGGAAACAACCTGTTTCCAAAATGTAAAACTATAGAAAGAGCACAAGATTTTTATGTTTATTAAAAACTTCAGGATTGAGAAACACGAATATAGAATGCAGTTAAAGTCATTTAAGGAATGACTTTAAGGAAAGTCATTTGAGGAAATGACATTACCCAGGAGGGCATGTGAAATAAGAGAAGGAGTGATGAGCAGACCATGATGAAATAGTGAGAAAGATGGAGAAAAGGTCGTAGAGGTGGGAAGAGAATTGGGAAAGAAACTTCCCAGAAGTCACAGAATTACAAACATTGGGCTCATGCAGTCTTCACTGTCTGGCTTTGGGTAGTTTTGAACCTTAATTTTAATCTTTGGAAAGGCTGTGATTAATACTTCTGAAATATTATGAGGATGAAATGAAACATTTTTCAAAGCTTAACTAGTACCACAGAGAGCTTAGTAAGGGCTGTCGTTCTGGTGAACTCTACACCAGCTCCTCCATCTTCAAGATTTCAAGAAGGCCAAGACTTGAAAAATAGGCCTGTCAGTAGATGACTAAGGTTAAGTACTAGATAAAAACAATGGCCTTGACGTGGAGACAGGTTCAGTGTACTCTTGAAAAAATTAGTGTAGGGAATTACAGTGATAGGAAGGGAAAATAGGGTCTTTGGAAAGTTTAGGGGATATGGGAAATATTTAAACATATTTCTAGGGGCGCCTGGGTGGCGCAGTCGGTTAAGCCTCTGACTTCAGCCAGATCACGATCTCGCGGTCCGTGAGTTCGAGCCCCGCATCAGGCTCTGGGCTGATGGCTCAGAGCCTGGAGCCTGTTTCCGATTCTGTGTCTCCCTCTCTCTCTGCCCCTCCCCCATTCATGCTCTGTCTCTCTCTGTCCCAAAAATAAATAAACATTGAAAAAAAAAAATTTAAACATATTTCTATTCAAGAAAATAAAAAAATGAAGCTCATTTTATGTTCTAGTGAAAACTGAGTTACCTTTCTTATTTATAATAATGAGGAAACAGTAACAGTTGTACCATATGGTTTTAGACACACCCTTTACTTCATTATAGGTGATAATGACAAGCTATGAATAAGCAGAAAGTCTGTTTTACTGGTGTTAATAAGTTTCTAATCTGTAACTCAAGGTTAATTAAAAATATTTTTGGAGCTCAAATCTTTCAGTAGCTACAGAAAAGATTTGGTCATGTGTCTATGCCCTGTATGCATAGAAACCCCCTTACCTATCATGGCAGTAATCAGGCTGTTGATAAGATGATAAACTTTATGCTACAGTATATCTTAGGGTATGCTTCAGGTGAAGGGTATACATTCAAGAAGAACTGAATGGGGAAGGGGGCAAGGTAATTTGTGTGAGAAGTTTGTTTAAAGAGTTTTATTAAGCAGGGGCGCCTGGGTGGCTCAGTCAGTTAAGCAGCTGACCTTAGCTCAGGTCGTGATCTCACTGCTCCTGAGTTCAAGCCTAAGGTTGGGCTCTGTGTTGACAGCTCAGTGCCTGGAGCCTGCTTCGGATTCAGTGTCTGCCTCTCTCTCTGCCCCTCCCCCTCTCATGCTTGCGCGCGCTCTCTCTCTCTCAAAAATAAATAAACATTAAAAAAAAATTTTTTTTTAAGTTTAGAGTTTTATTAAGCCAAGTTGTAGAACATTGAGCAGAATCATGGTCTAATTAAATGAACATTTGGCTGTGAATCAGGAGAAATGAATTCCACTCAGTATTGACTGTATTCCTAAGAAGTTTTATTACCTTAGGCAGTTTCCTGATTTGTAAATGAAGACTGTATCTGCTCAATCTACCCTACAATTTTTGTGATTATGAAATGAGGCCTAATCTTTTTCAGACTACCTCTCACATATCCAGATTTATTTTTTTTTTAATTCTAGAGCCTAGGCAAATGAATGAATTTGTCCATTCTTCTATAATAGTCATCACTTTCCTATTTTCTTTCTTTTGTTTAAGACTCCACCTGTTCCTCTTCCCTGTTCACACCAAGCCTAACTTAGATTGAGCCTTTATCTCCTGCTAATTTGAGGCCTTCAGCAATATTCGTATTTGATTCATTTGTTAACTGTTGGTATATTATCTTTTGAAATGTGTTCTCTTGCTATCTTTTAAATTCAATTTTCACATTTTATAATCTCAACATCCTGGTGGATTGGAGAATTTAGGGGTTTTTGAAGATTATGTTTTTAGCTTCATAGGCTAAGCATATGAAAAGATAGGTGTGGCACTGATAGGTGTGGTCCATGTCTCAAGTGAGGGTGGGCTGGAAAACCAGGGAAAATTCAGTGGATCAAGTCCTTGAACACAACCTCAGTGAAGGGTAAAAAATGGAGAATTAGCAAGACAGGAAGATTCAGAATTTGAAAGTGGATTCCCTTGAGACAGTATAATTCAGAGGCTGCTATGGCATCTATAGGAGGATAATGAGCTGGTTCATAAGTGATACATCATGTTCTGAACTAGATTGTAAATTCCTTAAGGGTCATACAGGATACATACATACTATTTGGCCATGACCATAAAATAGTCTACATATTTATCTCATTTCTTTCCTTATGTATTGATTGAGCACCTACAGTGTGCTATGATCAGTGAGAAAGGTTTACATAAGACCCCATAGAATTCTCCTTATGTAAATTTTTAAAATTTCTATAATACAGTAGTCCCTTATCTGCATGGTCCAGAAGCAGATGATCTTCCTTCTGATCTATTGTCAGAAGGTCAGTGGTAGCCTAACACTACTTCGTTCACCTCACTTCATCAGATCATACAGACATTTTATCATCTCACATAATCACAAGAAGGATGAGTACAGTATAATAAGATCTTTTGAAAGAGGAAGGGACCATATACACATAACTCTTATTACAGTATATTGTTATAATTCTGTTTTTAGTTATTATTAATTTCTCAACATGCCTAATTTATAAGTTAAACTATGATAGGTGTGTATGTATAGGAAAAAACAGTATACATTGACTTTGTTACTATATGAGGTTTCAGGCATCCACTGGGGGTCTTGAAATGTATCCCCTGGCAGATGAGGGGAGACTTCTGTATTCCTGATAATCCATATACAATAAAATGCACACATTTTAAGCATACAGGATGAATTCTAATAAATACGTATATCCATGTAATTTATTCTAAAATCAAGATATAGAACATTTCTGTTTTAGAAGGTTATTTCATTCTTCCTTCTGTTTTCTCATCCCATCAGAGGTAACCAGTTCTCTGGCTTCTATTAGCATAGTTTTTCCTATATTTCAACCTAATATAAGTAAAGTCATATAATTTATATGTTGTAACTCTAAATTATTTTGCATAAAATAAACCTTTTATGATTTATCCATGTTGCTATATGTAACAATAGTTTATTCCTTTTTATCACTGAGTAGTATCCCATGGTGTGAATATAGTGTACCTGGTGATTTATATTTGGATGGTTTCTTCTCACCTCTGACTGTCATGAATAATGCTGGTATGAACATTTGTATACAGGTCCTTTTGTGGACATATGTTTTTATTTTTCTTGGAATTGCTGGATCATATGTTTACTGAATATTTAACACCATGGGAAATTACTGAAGTTTTTAACTCTGCCCTCCAGCAATGTATAGAAGCCTCAGTTGCATCCTAGTCTGTGAGAGTGAAGAAATACCTCACCTAGTTTTTTAAAAAATTGAGGTGAAATTTATACAACATAAAATTCACCATTTTAAAATGTATAATTTAGTGACTTTGAGTGTATTTATATTCTTATGCAATCATCAACGCCATCTAATTCCAGGACATTTTAAAAACTTTAAAAAGAAAGCTGATAGCCATTCGGCAGTCATTCCCCTAATCCCCCTCTCCTCAACCCCTAGCAACCATGAATCTGCTGTCTACATATTTGCCAATTATGAAAGTTTCATATAAATAGAATCATAAAATATGTCTTTTTGTGTCTGGCTTCTCTCATTTAGTATAACGTTTTCTCAAGGTTTACCCATGATATAGCATGTATTAGTACTTCATTCTTTTTTTTTTTTTTTTTTGATTGGATAAAATTCCCTTGTAAGGATACACCACATTTGTTTATTTATTTCTCAGTTGAGCATTCAAATTGTTTCCACTTTTGGCTGTTATGAATAATAATGCTCTGAATATTTGTGTACAAGGTTTTGTTAGGCTGTGGTTTTAGTTCTTCCAGGTAGATATCTAGTGGTGGAATTGCTTGGTCATATGAAAATTCTGTGTTTAACATTTTGAGAAACTGTCAAACTTTTCTACAGTGGCTGCATGATTTTACATTCCCTCCAGTGTATGTAAAAGGTTTCCCATTTGTCCACATACTCATCATTCATCAGCACTTAATGTTTTTTTTATTTTTCATTTTTTGAAATTATGCCTTTCTTACTGCTTTGAAGTAGTATCTTGTATCTATATGTTATGCTATGTTCACCAGAAGTATAGGTAGCTACCATATAATATCATAGAATCCTATCACAATACCATTAGCGGTTATTTCCTGTTTCTCTATATTCTGTATCCCAGTACCATATTCAATCCATAACTGAAAGAGTATCTCCCACTCCCCTTCACCCATTTTGCCTATTCCCCACCCACTCCCTCTGGCAGCCATCACTGCACTGTACTTATGAGTCTGTTTATGCTTTTTGTTTATTTGGGTTTTTTTTTTTTAATGTTTCACACATAGGTGAAATCGTATTTGTCTCTCTGATGTATTTCAATTAGCATAATACCCTCTAGGTCCATCTGTGTTGTTACAAATGGCTCAGTAATGGTTCTTTATATTTACGTATATGTATATATTCACCATGTCTTCTTATAAGTTCATCTGTTGGTGGATACTTGGGTTGCTTCCATATCTTGGCTATTGTAAGTAAGAGTGCAATAAACATAGGGGTGCATATATCTTTTTGAATTAGTGTTTTTGTTTACTTAGAGAAATACCCAATAAGTGGAATTACTGCATCCTATGGTACTTCTTTTTTTAAAGTTTTGAGGATCCTCCATACTGTTTTCCACAGTAGCTACACCAATTTACATTCCCACCAACAGTGCACAGGGGTTCCTTTTTCCCTACATCCTTGCCAGTACTTGTTGTTTCTTATCTTTTTGATTCAGCCATTCTGATGGGTAAGGTATATCTCTCGGTGGTTTGATTTGCATTTCCCTGATGGTGAGTGATGTTGAGCGTCTTTTCATACGTCTGGGGCCATCTGTATGTCTTCTTTAGAAAAACGTCTATCTGGGTTTCTGCCCATTTTTTAAATCCTATCAATTAGTTTTTGGTGTTGTGTAAGTTCATTTTATATTTTGGATATTTACCCTTTATTGGGTAATCATTTGCATATATCTTTTCCCATTTAATATATTGCCTTTTAAAGATGGGTTTCCTTTGCCATGTAAAAGCTTTTTATTTTAGTATAGTCCTAATAGTTTATTTTTGCTTTTATTTCCCTTCCCTGAGGAGACCTCTACAAAAATGTTGCTATGGCTGATGTCAAGGAAATTACTGCCTACATTTCCTTCTAGGAGTTTTATGGTTTCAGGTCTCCCATATGAGTCTTTAATCCATTTTGAGTTTATTTTTGTGTATGGTGTAAGAAAGTGGTCCAGTTTCATTCTTTTGCATGTAGCTGTCCAGTTTTCTCAGCACCATTTATTGAAGAGACTGTCTTTTCCCCATTGTTTATCTTGTCCTTGCCTCCTTTGTCATACTTTAATTGACCACTTGATTGAGTGTGGGTTCATTTCTGGGCTCTCTGTTCTGTTCCATCAACAGATCTGTGTCTGTTTTTGTGCCACTACCATACTGTTTGGATTATTACAGCTTTTTAGTATATCTTAAAATCTGAGATTGTGATATGTGATACCTCCAGCTTTGTTCTTCCATCACAGGATTGCTTTGGGTATTCCAGATCTTTATGGTTCCACACAGATTTTGTTATTATCTATTCTAGTTCTGCAAAAAAAAAAAAAAAAAGTGCTCTTGCCATTTTAATAGGGATTGCATTCAATCAATAGATTGCTTTAGGTAGTATAGACATTTTAACAATATTCTTCCAATCCATTAGCTTGGGATATCTTTCCATTTGGTTGTGTTGCCTACAATTTCTTTCATCAGTGTTACATAGTTTTCAGAGTACAGGTCTTTCACCTCCTTGGTTGAGTTTATTCCTAGATATTTTATCCTTTCTGGCATAATTGCAAATGGAATTATTTACTTAATTTCTGTTTTTGCTAATTTGTTGTTAGTGTATAGAAATGCTACTGATTTCTGCATGTTAACTTGTATCCTGCAGCTTTACTGAATTCACTTATTCTTTTTTTAAACCATTTTATTTATTTATTTTTTAACATGAATTTATTGTCAAATTGGTTTCCATACAACATCCAGTGCTCATCCCAACAGGTGCCCTCCTCAGTACCCATTGAATTCACTTATTCTAATAGCTTTTTGGTGAGTCTTTAGAGTTTTCTATATATAGTATCCTGTCATCTGCAAGTAGTGACTTCTTCTTTATCAATTTGGATGCCTTTTATTTCTTGTCTGATTCCTGCAGCTAGGACTCCAGTACTGTGTTGAATAAAAGTGGCAAGAGTGAGCATCCTTTTCTTGTTCCTGATGCTAGAGGAAAAGCTCTATATTTATAAGGAAAAGCTCGCTACTAATGATGTTTGCTGTGGATATTTCATATATAGCCTTTATTATGTTCAGGTATGTTACCTCTAAACCCACTTTTTTGAGAGTTTTTATTATGTATGAGTGTTGGATTTTGTCACATACTTTTCTGCATCTGTTGAAATGATCTTGTGATTTTTATCATTTGTTTTGTTGACGTGGTATATCACAGTGATTGGTTTGTGAATATTGACTCATACTTAAATACCACTTGATCATCGTGAATGATCCTTTTAACTTATTGTTCAGTGTGGTTTGCTAACATTATGTTGAGGGCCTTTGCATCTGTGTTCATCAGAGATAGAGGCCTGTAGTTTTCTTTTTTTGTAGTGTCTTTGTCTGGTTTAGAATCAGGGTATTGTTGGTCTCATAGAATGTATTTGGAAACTTTCTTTCCTCTCTGTTTTTTTGGAATAGTTTGAGGACAATAGGTGTGAACTCTTCTCTAAATGGACTTTTGTTTGTTGGGAGTTGTTTGATTACTGATTCCATTTTGTTACTAGTAATTGGTCTGTTCAGATTTTCTATTTCTTTATTCAGTTTTGGAAGATTCTATATTTCTAGGAATTTATCCATTTCTTGTAGGTTGTCTAAATTCCAAACATAATTTTTTATAGTATTCCCTTAGAATTTTTTTGTATTTCTCTGGTGTCAGTTGTTACTATTCTTCTTTCATTTCTCGTTATGTGTCTTTTTTTTAAAATGAGTTTTATCAATTTTGTTTATATTTTTAAAGAACCAGCTCTTGGTCTCATCAATTTTTTTTTCTTTTTCTGGTCTTTATTTCATTTATTTATGCTCAAGTATTTCCTTCCTCCTACTCATCTTGGGCTTCGTTCTTACTAATTCCTTTAGGTATAAAGTTAGATTTTTTTGATAATTTTCTTCTGTAGGTAGGCCTTTGTTGTTATCAACTTACCTCAGAACTGCTTTTGGTATATCCCAAAGATTTTGGACCATTATATTTTTGTCTAGATGTATTTATTTATTTATTTATTTATTTATTTAATTTAAAAAGCATTTTTTTAAATGTTTTATTTATTTTTGAGAGAGAGGGAAAGACAGAGTGTGAGCGGGGGAGGGGCAGAGAGCTAGGGAGACACAGGATCCAAAGGAGGATCTAGGCTTGAGCTGTCAGCACAGAGTCCAACGTGGGGCTCGAACCCGTGAACTGCAAGATCATGACCTGAGCCGAAGTCTGATGCTTAAATGACTGAGCTACCCAGGCGCCCCTAGTCGTATTTTTTAATTTCCTCTGATTTCTTGGTGACCATTGGCTGTTTATTGCCATGTTGCATAGCCTCCATGTGTTTGCATTTTCTCTCTTTTTTTTCTTGTGATTAATTTCTATTTTAATACTGTTGTGGTTGGAAAAGATGCATGTTATTCCACTTTTCTTAAATTTATTGAGACTTGTGGCCTTAATGTGATCTATCTTGGAAAATGTTCCATGTGCATCTAAAAAGAATATGTATTCTGTTTTTGGATTAAATGTTCTGTATATACCTGTTAGGTCCATCTGGTCTAATGTCTTGTTCAAAGACTTTGTTCATTTTTCTTATTGATTTTCTGCTTGGATGATGTATTCATGGATATAAGGGGTGTTAAAGTCCCTTACTATTACTGTGTTACTCTCAATTTCTCCCTTTATGTTTGTTAATGTTTGTTTTATGCATTTAGGTGCTCCAGTGTTGGGTTTGTGGATATTTACAACAATTGTTATACCTTCTTGTTGAATTGCCCCTTTATCATTATGTAAATACTTTGTCTCTTATTACAGTCTTTGTTTCAAAGTCTGTTTTATCTGATTTGAGTTTTTACTCAGATCAGATACCAGCCTTTTTTTTCTGCTTCTGTTCATATGGTGTCTTTTTCCATCCTTCCACTTTCATTCTTTATGTGTCTTTAGGTCTGAAATATAGTCTGCATATAGATGAGTCTTGGTTTTTTTTTTTTTTCAACGTTTATTTATTTTTGGGACAGAGAGACAGAGCATGAATGGGGGAGGGGCAGAGAGAGAGGGAGACACAGAATCGGAAACAGGCCCCAGGCTCTGAGCCATCAGCCCAGAGCCCGACGCGGGGCTCGAACTCACGGACCGCGAGATCCTGACCTGGATGAAATCCGACGCTTAACCGACTGCGCCACCCAGGCGCCCGAGTCTTGGTTTTTTATCCATTCCGCCATCCTATGTCTTTTGATTTGAGCGTTTAGACCATTTACATTTGAAGTAATTTATTGATAGTTGTGTAATTACTGCCATCTGTTAATTGTTTTCTGGTTATTTTTGTAATTCTTTGTTACTTTTTTTCCCTCTTGCTGTCTTTCTGTGTGATGACTCAGTAGTGTTTTGATTGACTTTCTCTTTATTTTTATTTTTTATTTTTTTGGAAAGAGAGAGGAAAAGAAAAAAAGCATGAGCCAAGGAAGGGGCAGAGGGAGAGGAAGAGAGAGAATCTTAAGCAGGCTCCACACTGAGTGGAGGGGCTTGATCTCACAACTGTGAGATCATGACCTGAGCCAAAACCAAGAGTCAGACACTTAACTGACTGAGCCACTCAGGAGCCCTGTGGATGATTTTTAAATTTACATGAGAGACCTCAGGGCCAAGAACAGCCATGACATTTCTGAAGAACAGGTAGGGTGGATTTACCCTACCACATATATAAGCGCCTATTACAACTACATAATAATGCAGTGTGGTAAGGTTTAAGTATGGATAAGTTTAACAGAATAGAATAGAGAGCCTAGAAACAGTTCCACAAAGCACCTGTTTAGAGGAGAAGAGAGGGATTATTTAGTAATTGGACCTGGAGAAAATAGTTACCTGTTTTCACCTGGAAAATGATGCAATTGGCTCACTATTTCACATGCTATTTAAAAAATTCTGCTTAAAGGTGCCTAGGTGGCTCAGTCATTTAAGTGACTGACTTCGGCCCAGGTCGTGATCTCACAGTTCATGAGTTCAAGCCCCATGTGGGGCTCTCTGCTGACAGCTCAGAGCCTGGAGCCTGCTTCAGATCCTGTGTCTCCCTCTCTCTCTGCCCCTCCCCGACTTGTGCTCTGTTTCTAAAAAAAAATGAATAAACATTAAAAACATTTAAAAAAAAAAAAACTTTTTTTTTTTAACGTTTATTTATTTTTGAGACAGAGAGAGATAGAGCATGGACGGGGGAGGGTCAGAGAGAGAGGGAGACACAGAATCTGAAACAGGCTCCAGGCTCTGAGCAGTCAGCACAGAGCCTGACGCGGGGCTTGAACCCACGGACTGCGAGATCATGACCTGAGCCGAAGTTGGACGCTCAACCGACTGAGCCACCCAGGCGCCCCAAAAACATTTTTTTAATAAAAAATTACACTTAGATTAAAGAATTAATATCTGTTCAATAGCACAACTTCAACACACCTAGGGAGGCATATGTTTTTTGGACTTTTAAGTAAGGAAAGATTGCTTAAAGAGGAAACAAAAAGGTATTGTCTATAAAGGGAAAGATAGATAAACTTCACTACATTAACAATATAAGAATTTTGACCCTGGGGGCACTTGGATGGTTCATTTGGTTAAGTGTCCAACTTCGGCTCAGGGCAAGATCTCTCTTATTCACGAGTTTGAGCAGTGCGTCAGGCTTTGTGCTGACAGCTCAGAACCTGGAGCCTGCTTTGGATTGTGTCTCCCTCTCTTTCTGCTCATCCCCCACTCACACTCTGTTTCTCTCTTTCTCTCTCTCTCTCAAGAATAAATAAATATTAAGGAAAAAAAAAAGAACTTTGACCCTTCTCTTATACCATACACAAAAATCAACTCCCAAGTGGGTTAAGATTTGAATATAAGATCTAAAATTGTAAAACTAGGGTCGCTTGGGTAGCTCAGTCGGTGGAGGTCATGATCTCACAATTTGGGATTTCGAGCCCCTCATCAGGCTCTGTGCTGACAGCTCTGAGCCTGGAGCCTGCTTTGGATTCTGTGTCTCCCCCTCTCTCTGCCCCTCCCCTGCTCACACACACACACACACACACACACACTCTCTCTCTCTCTCTCTCTCTCTTTCTCTCTCAGAAATAAAATAAAAACATAAATTTAAAAAAAAGATAGCAGTTAACATATTTGACTGAAAAAAATTAAAAATTCTGATGATACGAAGTATGTGTTGATTTACTGTCCTCCAACTTGGGTATTGCCCTAATCTTAACTAAAGCCTCTCCATCCATTGTTTGGTTGAGTATTATTTTGTCACTAATTAAATTTATTTCTTGCCCCAAGGAGGGCTCGTTCATTATTCATGCTTGAGAATGTTTGCCTTTTATACTTCAAAATCACCTTGGCGGTGTATACCAAACTATTAATACCAACTTAAGTACTGTGTAGAATGCAGAAAAGGTGTAAAAAATAGGAGCTGGGGGACTTGGGGAAAAAGCTTTTCTTGCAGAATATTTCTTTATGAAATATACTGAGTTTACAGGATATATTAATGTTAAAATCATTTCCCCCAATAGAAGAGTAGAAGGATGCAAAGAAAAAAGATAAGTAGGATGATTGGACTGTAAGGAATTTAAAACACTGGAGAATATGTTACAAGTTCTAGACAGTCCTCAATGATTATTACTTCCCACTTTTTCTCCATCTGCCTCCAAATCTGTGGTTATGTTCTTCATTTTTTCCCATATTATTTTTCAGATAAATTGAAAAAGAGACTAATTTTTCAGATCTCATTGTTAAGTAGATTATGATCTTATAAAAATTGCTGCTATAATTTTTTTAAATACTTTTCTATTAAGAAATAAAAAGTCCAATAACCTTAATTCTGAGTTCTCAAATGTTACAACTGAATTTCTGACTTACATTCTATATAATTCTATATAATTGTTAGAAATATATCAGTTTTTTTGACTCTTTTTTCTGGTTTGAGCATATTCAGGTTAACAACTTTGCTGGAAAGGATGTCAAAATAAAGCATTGTAGGCCTTTTTAGTTTTCTGGAGGAGGAGTACACCTATATTCTAGCATATGTTTATTATTTTTCCACTTAACTATGTTCAAATAAACAAATGTTAAAAGTATTTTCTTGGACTTGACTTGAAGTTTCTACATAAATTTCAGGAACTAAAAAAATTTCATTGTTCAAATTTTCCCATATACAGAAAAATACAGAACAGTGAAAAACTTATGGTATATTTACCACCTAGATTTAGGAGTTTGTTTGTTTGTTTTGAGAGTGTGTGCACAGCAGGGGAAGGGTAGAGGGAGAGAGAGAATCCTAAGCAGGCTTCATGCCCAGCGTGAAGCTCAATCCAAGAGTCAAACTCTTAACTGACTGAGCCACCCAGGCACCCCAGCAGATTATTAACATTAGTATATTTATTTGTTCTGAAGTATTGTAAACTGCAGCTATCATAACACTTTAGCTTTATAATACTTACACTGTGACTGTCTTTTAAAAAAAAAAAAAGTCACTTCTGAGAGTGCCTGGGTGGCTCAGTCCGTTAAGTGTCTATTGATTTCAGCTCAGGTCATGATCTCATGGTTGTGAAAGTAATCCACATTTGGGATGCACTCTCTCTGCCCTTCCCCCTTCATGGCACACACTCTCTTTCTTTCTCTTTCTCATTCTCATTCTCTCTCTTTCTCTAAAAATAAATAAATAAAAATTCTAATTGAAAAAAAAGACACTTCCAGTATAACCATAGTACTATTATCTCATCAAACAAAATCAATAATAATTGTTTAATATCTGATATGTAGACGATGTTTAGATTTCCTTATTTACCCTCAAACTGACTTTTAAAATTTCATTTATTTGAATCAAGATGTATTTGGTTGGTAACTCTCACAAGATTTCCTTATACTAGAACAGTTCTCCCTCCCCTGCTTTTTTCCCACCTTAATTTCATTTGTTGAAACCAAGACAATAGTCCTATAGAGTGTTACAATTTCTCCTATTTTGTGGTATTCTTAACCATGTTACTTGAGTCTCTGAATTTCCTATAAATTGGAACTTAGATCCAGTGGATTGTTTAGATTTAGATTAAACTTTTTTCCTAAAAAATACTTCATAGATAGATAATGCTGAATACTTAATTTTGCAGCACAAAATCTTACTGACTCAGTGATGCTAAGGTTAATCAGAGTGTGCAGGTTCTAGAATTGTTTTGGGGTTTTTTTTTAGTGGAATAAATTTACAGTGGCAATATTCCTCAAAGTGTGTAAAAGAGGATACTCAGTAAATATTTGTTGATTTGTCTTTTGTTTTTTTTTTTACATACTCCTTTCCTTAGGTTCTCCTTTTCTTGTGTGAAAAAATAAGACAATTACTTTCATTTTTCACTACAGATTTTCAGCTACTGATGTTACAAACAAAATATTGCAGCATAGAGTTGAGGAAAAGACTTAAACCAGGTGAGTAGTAAGAAAAGTCCGAAGAAATGATAAGACTACCATTTTTATGAAGTTCATTATTGGGATGATTGATAAAATTGGAATATGAACCATAGGATACTCTCTAAATTAAGTTTCCTCAATTTGATAATGTTACTGTGAAATGTAAGAATATTCTGAGGTAAGGCACCTGGATGACTCAGTTGGTCAAGCATCTGACTTCGCCTCAGGTCACGATCTCACAGTTTGTGCTTTCGAGCCCCAGGTCAGGCTTTGTGATGACAGCTCAGAGCCTGGAGCCTGCTTCAGATTCTGTGGTCTCCCTCTCTCTCTACCCCTCTCCCATCATTTTATAGATGATTTAATGCTCTGTCTCTCTCTCTCTCTCTCTCTCTCTCAAAAACATAAACATTAAAAAAAAATTTTTTTTAAGAATATTCTGAGGTTTTTAGGATGAAGAGGTGTGATGTATTCAACCTACTTTCAAATTGTTCACAAAAAAAATAAGTGATACCAAAGTGTGTTTGTGAGAGAGAGAGAGAGAGAGAGAGAGAGAGAGAGAGTGAGTGAGTGAGTCTGGTGAAATTCTGGGTTAATAGGAACTCATTTATTTCCAGTGAAAGTATAAATTGGTCCAGTCTTTCTGGAAAGCATTTTGGCAATTTATCTCAAGTTTTTAGTTAAGCCTAGTAAGCTTACTTTTTCTTATATAGTAATTCTAGGAAGACTACAAAAAACTATGTATATGAGGATATTTATACAAGAGTGTATGAGTGAATGAATAATGAAAATTTGACAGTGACCTAAATATCCAACAATGTGAGACTGATTAAATATAATCAAAAACTCAAAGTATTAGAAATGATAGTATAAATCTATATTTATTGATACAATGTCTGTAATGTATTTTTAAGGGTCCACACTGCTACTAAACATTATGAATAGTATTAACCTATTTGTTTTTTTAAAAAGATGCATGTACACAGGTATACAAATGTTTGTACGTGTTTGATTTATTATGTGTAATCTGCAGGTGCATGTGTGTATATGTTATATACATGTACATACTTATATATGCATTTGTGTGTACATAGACATTTGGAAAGGTGATACCCTTATATTGCTAGTGGTTATTTTTGAATAAAAGGTTTATAAGTGGTTTTTATTTATTTATTTATTTTTTTTAATTTTCTTTTTTTTTTTCAACGTTTATTTATTTTTGGGACAGAGAGAGACAGAGCATGAACGGGGGAGGGGCAGAGAGAGAGGGAGACACAGAATCGGAAACAGGCTCCAGGCTCTGAGCCATCAGCCCAGAGCCCGACGCGGGGCTCGAACCCACGGACCGCGAGATCGTGACCTGGCTGAAGTCGGACGCTTAACCGACTGCGCCACCCAGGCGCCCCTATAAGTGGTTTTTATACTTCTTTATATTAACTGACTTTTTAGAAAAGAGTATATATTGCTTTTCACATCAAATTTTTCTAAGATAATGCTTCTTTTGAAGATTATGTGTTTTTATTTTATACCTTTGGA